>NW_025335409.1:5130467-5204835 GCF_004798865.1 Varanus komodoensis
GTGCTTGGAGTTGTCCCGCCACCACCCGCTCCAACACCTTGCCCAGAAACAGGATGTTGGCCACTGGTCTATAATTAGTGGCCATCTCTGGATCCAGTAACGTTTTCTTCAGGACCGGTCGGACTACCGCCTCCTTTAAAGGGGCAGGTACCCAATCCTCCCTCAGAGAAGTGTTAACCACTTCCAAGATCCAGATCCCAATCCCGTGCTTGGCGTTGTTTATTAACCAAGATGGGCAAGGATCCAATAGGCAAGTGGTGGGATGTACTCGTCCAAGCACCTTGTCCACATCATCAGGCCTCAATAACTAAAATTCATCCATTAATTTTGGACCAGACGGTGACATTGGTATGTCCCCAAAAGCCTCTGAATCACTAGTACAGTCTAGCTCATGATGAATCTGAGCGATTTTCTCCCTGAAATGCTTGGCAAAGTCGTCACAGTGGGCCTTCGAGGGTGGAACCAGAACTTTCTTAGGGTCAGGATGGACCAGCCCTTGTACCACCTGAAAAAGCTGCACCAGACAGCATTTTGTGGAGGCAATGGAAACGGAGAAGAATTTCTTTTTCGCCGCCCTCACTGCCACAGCATAGGCCCGATAATGGGCTCTTAAGCGTGTTCGGTCAGATTCATCCCGTGATCTCCTCCACCTACGCTCTAGCCATCTCCCGGCCTGCTTCATCGCCCTCAATTCAGGAGTGTACCAAGGGGACGAGTGGGCTCTGCCTGGCGGGAGAGGACACTTAGGAGCAATCGTGTCAACAGCCCTGGTCATTTCCCCATTCCATAGTTCGACCAGAGCCTCGACAGGAGCACCAGTGTTGTCAGCCGAAAACTCCCCCAGGGCCTTCAGGAATCCGTCCGGATCCATCCGGCTCCGGGGGTGGACCCACACAATCGGGTCCGCACCCTTACAGAGGGAGAGGCCACTCTCGAGCACAAACCTCACGAGGAAGTGATCTGACCATGACAGGGGTGTCAGACATAAATTCCTCACCCTTAGATCACCCTCTTCCTGCCCCGTTGAGAAAACCAGGTCCAGAGTGTGTCCACGTTCATGGGTCGGGCCTGTGACATGTTGAGACAGCCCCATGGCCGTCATGGAGGCCATGAAATCATGAGCCGCCACAGTCAGACCAGTCTCGGCTGGTCCCCCAGGACCAACATCCTGGGGGTCCTCAACACCAGGTCCGAGACGATCTCCATCAGCTCAGGCAGGGAGACTGTTGGGCAGAAGGGTGCACGGTACACCAGCAGAATCCCCAATCTGTCTTGATTGCCCAACACCAAGTAGAGGCACTCCAGCCCTGGTCTCGAAAGGACTGGAAGTCCCGTGAGGGAGATGGAGGCTCAGTAAACCAAAGCGACCGCCACTCCAGGTCGGCTTGCATAACATGTACAGGAAGTGGAAGCAGGGCCAAGCCATGAAGGAAGAATATAAACAAATAGCAAGGAACTGCTGGAATAGTATCAGGAAGGCTAAAGCAGGAAATGAACTGAGAAGAGCAAGGATGGCTAAGCACAGAAAGCCTTCTGCAAATACATCCAGAACAAAAGACATGGCAAAGAGAAGGGAGTCCTGCTACTTAAAGTGGATGGCAGAGGTATAACAGATGACAAAGGAAAGGCAAAGGCAATGAGTTCCTAATTGGGCTTGGTCTTCTCCCACAAGGAAATCCACAATCAAAAGGAAGTACAAGTGCGAAGTGAGAGAGGCAGCCCAAGATTCACAGACAAATGGTCAAAGAATACCTAGAATAAACACTTACAAATCTCCAAGATCAGATGAACTCCATCCCAGAGTCATAAAAGAGCTAGCAGAGGAACTCTCAGAACCACTGGCTATAATCTTCAATACATCTTGGAGAACAGGGGAAATGCCAGACAACTCTAGGAGGGCTAAAGCTGTCCCTTTCTTCAAAAAGGGGGAAATATGAACCTGCGAACTATAGACCAATTAGTCTGACATCAATCCCTGGAAAAATTATGGACAATATTATTTCAAAAATCCACCTGCAAGCATCCTGAAGAAAATTCAGTGATTAATAGAAGCGTGAATTTATCAAAAATAAATCCTGTCAGACTAATTTAATCTCCGTTTTTTGACTGGGAAACCTCCCAAATGGATAAAGGGAACATTGTGGACATAATCTACCTAGACTTTAGCAACGCATTCAGCATAGTGCTGGACGACATTCTGGTAAGCAAATTAGCAAAAACTGGACCAGATGGAAAAACTATTAGGTGGATCCAAAATTGGCTGCTAAATCTGACACAAAGTGTGCTCATCAATGGTACTTTCTCAAATTGGATGGAGGTAACTAGTGGGGTGCCACAGGGTTCAGTCCTGGACCCAGTGCTCTTCAACAACTTTATTAATGATTTGGTGAGGATGTACAAGGAAATTCACAGATGATACAAAACTGGGTAGAATAGCAAACACCCTAAAAGACAGAATGAAGATCAAGGGAGATCTTGAGAAACTTCTGGGCTCAAAGCAACAGAATGGGATTCAGTAAGGACAAGTGCCAAGTTCTCCACCTAAGAAAAAGAAACCAAATGCATTGATACAAATTGGGGAATACATGGCTCAACAGAACTGAAAAAGAAAAAGATTTCAGAGAAATTGTGGACATAGGCTAAACATAAGCCAACAATGTGATGTAGCCACCAAAAGAGCAAATGCTATTTTGGGATGCATTAACAAAAGTATTAATTTTTGGACATGGAATAATCAGTTCAAGCTGCAACAACCCAGATTCAGCTGGACATCAGGATAAGCCTCCTCACTGTCAGAGCACTACAACAGTGGAACCAGCTGCCTAGAGAGGTGGTGGGCTCTCCACACTGGAGACGTTCAAAAAGAAACTTGGCAGCCAACTGAGTGGGAAATCCAACAGCAGCAGGTTGGACTCAATGGCCTTCATGGCCCCTTCCACCTCTACTATTCTATGATTTTCACCAAGATTCTTTCTACATTGTATGGGTAGGTTAGGGAATGGGAAAACTGAAGATGATCAAACTTGTTGAAATTCACTGCTTTGATGTTCTGTTTGCCCTGCTTCCATCTTTGTTTGTGGCGTGCTTCTTTTTTCATTCAAATGGGGAAGTATGCTTACCAAACAGGAAAGGTTTAATACACATACCCATTTTTTCCATATTTGATCGGAAGCTAACGAATGTATGAGCATTTTCCAAAAACTGTGCTCCCATTTGTATTTACATTCAGGTTATGAATAGGCAATTTTGATAATCTGTAAACTGAAAAAGAATTTTCATACACTTATCTAGGAGAGTGAATGCACAGGTGAACACATTTATCTAAAAGCAAACTTTTCCAGAATTTCTTAGAACCCTCCAAGAAATTTTTTCTGCATACAACTTTGCACAAAAGGTATAAGGGGTAATACTTGAACATATTTGGCACTCCCAGAAAAAGAAATCACTGGAGACTGTAATGCTTGTTTGGGGTATTCTTGACTCCTGCGAGGTCAAATGGGGTTGGTAATATTTAGGTTCTATTTACACATATACAAGCTAAAGAAAGATGGCCACTGACAGCAAAACTCCCACAATGCTTTTAGCCACTTTGCTCCTTTTCTACCACAGTTTGCTTTCACAGTTACAAAAATGATTCCTTTCACATACAGATTTAATTTAATCCTTTCCTAGCTCTGGAAAGGGCAGGAAAAGAATATCACCTTGTTGACTTTACATTAAATACCTTAGTATCCAAATCACAATAGAAAGTTGTGGGTATAAAATTGAATGGATGAGGAGAATTATGTAAGCCACTTTGAGTTTCTTGAAATGAAGAAAAAATGTGGGACATAAACATAATAAATAAAGAGACAGGTTGATATGTAAAGCATAGTTTTATTATAAAAATTCTGAACTCCCATCTATTGAGATCATATTTCTATATACAATATTTTACATGAAACTAAAGAAGCCAAGTGTTTATTGGACTATGAACCACAGAGCTTTGCAAACAAATTATAGAAACTGGAGCATGAGATGAAGTGATTTTGAAATGATGGATTCAATTAAAGGCAATAAGCCTCTGAAGCATAGAGATAGAAACAGTGTGGGGAAAGATAATCATGAAAACATAATTTTCCTCTTCCCTCTGCTGATGGACACTTTTTGTCAGCAGAATAACCAGAATACTATATAATTCATTCATTGCTCATAATGATATATGTGTGCCAGCTATGCATATGTGCATTTGATTAACATGTGCATACTGCTTTATTAAAATATTGTTCTTCTCAGTTTATTTAGTACCTTTTCTGTCAACTTTTACACTACTCTTGAGATACTTCTTATTAAATAAAGAGGCATTAACTATAAACCACAAAGCTGCATAACAAGGGCTTAGGGATAAACCTGTGTAAAGGCTGTTTATGAGTAATAAGCCATATATATTAAATTGAGCATATACACACATTATAGAATACTGAGAACAAATCCATTTTTAGGTTCCACAAGAGAAGAAATAACCTGAAATTTTGCACATGATGCAAAAAATGTGTAATGGAGAAAAGGTGATGCTATTTAGACTAGAAGAGTCCTTCATTTAGGTAAGGAAAGAATAATTCAGATGTTCAGATGCCAATGTGCAAGGCAGTGATACTATTCACAAGGGTACAGCTAGGTAATTTTAGACCCTGGACTTGAGTCCTATGAGAGACATTTTTAGATGATGATGTATATTACTTCAGTAGTAAAGCACATAACTAACATTTCTCTTTACCTCATAACCATCATTCCATGATTTACAACTGACATAGTAGAACAATAATAACTACAAAGATGCTTGCCTACACTGAACATTAAAAACATTAAAAATGTACATGCATTTTTGCATTTCAAACTCAATTATTAGCACCATTATGGCTACAAGAACAAAATGGAGCTGTTGTTGTTGTTGTTTTGCTACTGCTCTCCTGCCCATATCACCTATTGCTCTCAGTGGTCATTTAGGAGTCCCTTAGACTTTATGGCTCAGGGCTCTGGCACTCCAAGGTCCAGCCCTAGTTGCACACTGGCTGTTCAGTTACCATATTTGCAACACCAGTGTGAAGGGGAGGTGTGTGTCTGTGTGGCTGCATGTGCGTGTATGCATAAAGAGAGAGAGAGAGAGAGAGACTTATGCATCACCTTTAGACTGCTTCTGAACATACAGAGCCAGGGTCATGCCATCTAGAATATAGGGTTAACCTGCACATTTTCATAGCCATCTCATCCATTTGTCATGTCTGGACATGGTTTAATTTTTAATATGTTGCACAGAGTGATACTATCAAAACCTAAAGACAATTCATTACTTAAATTAAGTATTCAATTCAATAAATATCTTGCTTGGAATAAGTAGTTGGAAGTGAATTAAGGATAATTTTTCTCTGAACATCACTGAAATTAGAGATCTTCACTTAATTTTTTATTCTAACTGTGGCTGAAGATTTTCTTCAGTCCAATGCTAGGCTACACATCATCTCCTAATTCCATTTACTTTGTCCAACATCCCACAAACATTAAGAATCTACTTCTCAACAACTATTTTGACTGCCAAATTGTTTAAAATCTAAGCTTATGAAAGATTACAAAAAGTGATTGGTATATGGCATGGTAGGGAATTTTGCATCATTTCAAAAATGATGCAAGTGAAAGAAGAAAGTGCAAAAGAGAACTGCAGCTGAACATTAAGAACATTAAGAAAACAAAAATCATGACTCTGATTGAATTACACAAATTTTAACTCAGCAATGAAGAAGAAATTCAAATCACGAGACATTTTTGTATACCTTGTCTAAATCATCAATTCCAATGAAGCCTACAGGCAAGAACTTAAAGAAGACTGAGACTTGGAAGGGCAATAATCAAAGGACTAGAAAAGATAATCAAGTCTAAGGATTTTTCACTGGAGACCAAGGTTTAAAATAGCCCATACTATTATATTACTGATTGCTATGCATGGATGTGAAACCTGGACAGTGAAGAAAGCTGTCAGGAAGAAAATATATGTGTTCAAAACATGGAGATGAATGAGAGCTTTGTCTTGGACCAACAGAACGACAAACAGGTGGGTCCTAGATTAAATCGAACCAAAACTTGCCTTGGGGGAAAAAAAGGATGAAACTGAGGCAGTTGCACTTCAGGCATATCAAGAGAAGGCAAGACTCACTGGAGAAGAAAATAACTCTAGGAAAATTTGAGGGCAGAGACAGAAGACAAAGATCAGCTATGAGATAGATCAATACCATAAAGGAAGCCATAGTCTTAAGTTTACAAGAGCTGACCAGGGCTATCAAGGACAGCACATTTTGGAAGAACTAATTCATATGGTCATCATGTCAGGAATGACTTAACAGCGTATCACAACAAAAAGTTGGCACCAGTATCTAAGAGCAGAGAGTATCTCCAAGAGCTCACAGGTGTCATAGCTGCCAACATGCCTGAGCTATCCTTCCACTATCTCTCCTACATCACCTTTTCCTGCTGTTCCTCTTTTTTTTTTTGGGGGGGGGGGGGGGGGTGCAGATAGTGTTCCTTCAGTCTGCCAGACTTTGACTGGTCTCTCAACAGCATGTTCTGCTACTCTCATTTTCTGCTACTCTCTCATTTTTCCTTTCTCTCAGGAATGAATTTCTATGGACTATAGCTAGCTAGAGTGGGAAAACACTCTTGCATGACATACTTTGAGTTTGTCCTCTGAATAAAGTTATTTGTGAAAGAAAGAGAGAATACAGAGAAAGATCTCTGTCTCCTCTCTGTGTGTGTGCACGCACATGTGTGCATGCATGCATGCATTTGTATATGAAATAGTGTACAAAGAAGCCCTACTCACCACTGAAATGACTGAGCACACTCATTACTGTCATGCATCCCCAACCCTACCGTATGTTGTCCTCAGGGACAGAAATGTTTTCCCCCAAATACAGTAACATCTAATCTCCACTCATCCTTGCCTGTGGAAGAAGCAAATATGTGAACAAGAAGGGAGGTTGGCCTTGGCAGTGGACCTGTCCCTAACATTATCTCCCTTTTCATTCTACTTCCTTAACATGCTGCAGAGAAGAATCTACACACATAGAACTATAAGCATTTAGCTAGTCCATGTAAATGGATCACTTGATCATATAGGAATCTCAGTTGGGTACTGTTTCTTACACACAGGGATAGGAGGACCTTTGAGGATTTTATGCTGAGTGACTGTATACTGATGTGGTGGGACCAGAAATCACAGAGGTAAGTCTTTGCCACTTGATTTTCCTAATGAATCATTAATGTTTGTGATGCAGTAGGTATTCTCTAAATTTGAGACAAATCTCAACAGCCATTAATTGTTTATATATGAGTTAAAAAGTTACACTTGTTATTGGGTAGCATATAAAATGTAAATAAACTAATAAAATAAGAGAAAGGTTATAATTAGATGTTACATTTTCAGGTGCCAGTTCTTGGTAGAAAATCAATAAACCAAGTGATAGAAATTTATACCTATTAAAAGATCCTACAAGAATTTTAAGGATCTTCAGCAAAACTGTTGTTTTAAAATGACTGACTCAAGTAAGAGCAGACTGCATGACTTCAGCAACCCTAACACAAAATAAGAATGACAACAAAGGCATTGTTGTCAGTAGTGCTTACTCCTGGAAAATCCATGGCAGAGAAGTACAACTGCTTTTGGAAGATACTGCTGGGTGTGACGACAAAGCTGAAGCTGCTGACACCGGCTTCATCCTGTGACTTCAGGATTTATTTATTTATTTAAAACTTTTTAATACCATCCCATACTTAGATGTCTCGGGATGGTTTACAGCAAATTAATCCTAAAAAATAGAAATTAGAATAACAGCAGTGCTACAGCTTCCCCACCTTCTCTCCCACAGTACTTCCTTTTCCTCTGCCTCTATTTATTTTTGAGGAGAAGCTATGATTTACTCTGTACTTCATTTGTATATCTCCACTGCTATACACCATAGAAGATTTGCATGCAGACACTGGGGAAAAAACCAGAAACAGCAGTTCCCTCCAATTGCACAGGCTTGAGTCATGTGCTGGTGTTACAAACATAAATGACTGAATATTCATGACCTTTTCAATTCCAATTCCTCCTACATTCCCTGAAATTGCATTGGTGTTTGACACTCAATTAAGTTATCAGCAAAGTAGATATTGCACCATAAATATTAGTGTCTGCCCTAACATCAATGAGTTTTGCAGGAATACCATCACAGCACAACCTGGCAAAAGAAAGTGACTCCTGTACGCTTTCTCATGTTATGGAGCTGATCCCTCACACACCTTTCATTATTCTCTAGTGGCTGCATCAAGACTTCCATCATATGCTGTGGTCACCAAACTACATAAGAAAATCTTGGTTCTTTTCCTAACAAATTAATGTTATTCTAGGACAGTGCTCTTAATTATGACAACACCTCCAGATCCGATCAAGAGTGATGATCTTGCCATCAGATCAATAAAATAACGACAGGAAGGTTACCATAAGCTTTGTTAAATCTGTGGGTGCCAACACCAGGCTGAATGATAAGGCTCAGCAACAGCAGATGCTTGAGTTGTTATGGAAACTGAATTATTCAGGTATGGAGAAAATATTAAAGTAAGAGAAGCAAGAATGTGGGCTCGCTTCTCAGAAGATTTACTTCAACTCAACTTGACTGAAATGGTGGCAACTTACCTCTAACTTTATTTGCAAAAGTTGCCTTAAAAATAGTCCTATTAGAGCAAACCACGAACTCTGTAAGTGTCTATATCATTAAAGATAATTATCACACCCACATACAGCAGCACAAGCCTGTATCAAATTTATCATAAAGCAGTTTTATAAAAGTTAAACATTTTCAAATGCAACATAGCTTGTCAAAGTAAATCCTAGTTAGTATTTTACCAAAGATGTAAATCTGTCTAAATGGACAGCAAAACAGATAATATATATTTTATCAGAATGAACTGGATCTTTGAAGCCAAGTTTAGACAGGGGAAAGAAAGGCAATACAAACTTATACTTGGGAGCTAAATCTTAGAAAGGCAATCTAATGGGAATTTACAGCCCAAATAAGGACTATATTTAAACCCAAGCTCAGAGAAGGGGAAATAAAAGAAATATATAGTTTTATAGTGACAAGAACCACTGTACAGGTTTAACTAGTGAAAATGTTTGTTACCAAAGAGATCCAACATAGTCACATTTGACTTCAAAAGAGAAACTTCTCTAAAATGAGGGAACAAGTGAAAAGGGAACTCAAGAGGCTTAAATGATTGGCAGTTACTCAAAGCTACAATAATAGTATCTCAGATAGTATATATGTGCTTCAAGTTGGAAAAGGCAACCCCAAGTCCAAGAGTTCACCAGCATAATTAATGAACAACACGAAGGAAGCTATTAGAGAAAAGAAGGCATTCTTCAGAAAATGAATGTTTTCTTGTCTTAATGAGGAGAACATGAAAGACATGCAGGCACAAGAGAGATGCAAGCAGACAATAAGAATGGGGCAAGAGGAAACATTTTGAGTAGCATATTGCTAACAGCATCAAGGACAACAATACATGTTAAACATATCAGAAGCAACAAACCAGCTAGAGAGGCAGTTAGACTTTTGGATGATAATGGAATTAAAGGAGTATTGATGAGGATAAGGAGACTGAGGAGAAATTGAACAAAAAATTTTCATTTGTCTTCCCTGCAAAGGATACATACCAGCGTCTTCTGATATTTTCAAGAACAGAGTGTAAAGAATTAAGATGGACGGTACTGACAAAAGATGAAGTTCTTAACATTACTAACTGAAGTAACTGGACCCAGATGGTATCCATCCTAGAGTTCCTAAGAATTGAAATAAGAAATCGCTGACCTTTTAACAAATATACATAACATATCCTTAAGAGCAGCCCCTGTACCAGAATACATGAGAATGGCCAATGTAACACATAGGGATCAGAAGATCCAGAAAATTGCAAGCTGGTTAACTTAATGTCTTTTCTAAGTAAATTTGTTGAAAATGTTCTTAAAGATAAAATTAGTAAACAAATATCAAAGATAAAGTCAGAACAAGTCCTGCTGAAAAAGAATAATCATGGCTTACACAAAGATAAGTTAATAAACATATGGTCAAGAACCATCTACCAGACACTTCTAACTTGTGATTCCAAAAGATTTTTGATGAAGTTTCTTGCCAAGGCTACTGAAAAAACTTAGAAGTCATGGAATAAGAACAGAGATCTTCTTATGGATCAGTAACTATTTAAGGAAAGCAAAAGGTGGGGATAGTTGGTAAACTCTTCCAGTGGAGGGATGTTATCAGGCAGTACAGATTTAAAAGGGGGATTGGACGGCTTTAAAGAAAATTGGGCAAATTGATGAGAGAATGCTATCAATGGTTACTAGTTCTCATTCTTACATGCTGCCACCAGAGCAGAGGCAGTGTGTCCATGTATATCAATTGCTGAGGAAGTTGTATTTCTGACCCACCTGTGGGATCCCATGCACAGCTGCATGGTCACTGGCTGAACAGTAAGCTGGATCAAATGGACTCTTCGTCTGGTCAAGCATGAACAGTGGTACCTCGGCTCACGAACTTAATCCGTTCCACAACTCTGGTCACTACCTGAATTGGTTGCGAGCCAAGTCAAATTTCCCCATAAGGTTCAATGTAAATAAGGTTAATCCATTCTGTAACTATTTTTTATCATAAAATTTTGAAACAAAACTAACAAAGAACAACAAAGTAACAAAGTACAGTAGAGAACACTAACCCAGGTGTAAGGGGGAGGTTATTGTTTTGAGGGAGAGTCCAAACCATAATTGTGTGATAGCAATCGTGCTCAGGGGAGAGGGGGAGATGGCCACGATCCCGAGAGCACTTTTGTACTTCATTTTTGTCAGGTGGTCATAGGCTGGCTTTTGAAAGAAGACTGAATCAAATAAGAAATTTAGCACTTCTGCCTTTTGTCATCTATTTTCAGTTTGCCCTCCTCACTGAAAAATTGAACCACCATTTCTTTACTCTGTCTTTTAGAATCCACATACTTGAAAAAAGCATTTTCGTTGCTGTTAGCATCCCTTCCTAGCTTCAGCTCATTCTCAACTTTAACCTTCCAAATCTCAATCCTCTACTTTTGTGCAAAAGTAGAGGATCCTCTATCTATCTCTGCGTATACCATCCCACAGCCAAAGCTCTCTCTGTACTTTTATTTTGGATGAGGCTTTTACTGTGTGACTGTGCTTCCCCAAACACTGAATGTGTCACAGTGTGTCTGTCCTGTTGATGTCATACGCTATTTTTGTAATCTTCCCATGTTTCTCCACTGTTCCTTCAGTCTTTTTTCTTAACTGAATAAAATCAGTCTTTTTTCTTAACTGAATAAAATCTGTTAAGGATGAAAAAGAAAGAATGGCTGCACAATATATTTTGATTGGTAGTACTAAAAACCCTTTATATGGAAGAATCCATTTACAATTTACAGTACAGAAAACCACTATGAAAACTGAGTGTGATAGATAACAATATCAACAAAATTTATTAGAATCTATATATATCAGATCATCTTGTACTAAGATATTTATACATTAATATTTCACATTCATTTATCCAATGATTTTTCAAATTTATATTATGTTCTGGTTAGTATTGCTTTGATAATCTTGTCTCTTCCATATGTTGTATCTTTAGTCAATATAAAAGGAGAACTATATGAAAACATCTTTATTGATTAGAGTCCCATGTTAAATAAATAATTATCACTGTTATTACTGGCATAAGTATAAAATGGGGTATACAAATATTTTCAAGAATTCATTTTAAAGATCAGAAATTTCTTATTTCCGCTTTATCCATAATTTGTGATGTGACTTTCCCTATAGTGGAGTAATTAAGCCTAAAATCATATTTTCTGGGTTGCAACTCTGTACACTCATGCTGAAGAATGTCACCTGTGTTATTCTGTCTATTTGTATGCAAGCCAGGCCATTGCTACTATATATGATGAATAATGTATCCTAATAAATAGAAAGTAATCAGTAGGTCTGCAGCAATCACAATCTACTTAATCTTATCCAGGCCTGTTCCTACCATGCAAGAAGTGAACTGCAGAAGGCAGCACTACCAGGGCAAGAGTGGGGAATACAAAATCTACAGTGCTTTGTGTAATCACCCACACTTTCAGTACATTGTCATTTTTGAGCTGCACAGCATCACTTATGGCTCTATTCTTTGTTTACATACCAGCCACCGTCAACCCTACTGTAATAATTCCAGAAAATAGCCAGAATACATATTAATAAATACTAAACTAGGGAATGCACACACATCAACCTGGAGGAGCAGTAGCCTTTATGTGACATCACAGTCTTGCATCTCTCCCAATGCTTTGCTGAGGTTCAAGACACTAAAAAATGGCATCCCCTGTCAATAATAATAAAGTGTACTAAAATAAATGAGTAGCTCTCTCTGGGTTGGCATTCTACAAATTAACTCTGGGACATTCTAAATCATATACCCAACCCTGCAGAGAACTTGCTTTTACAGGAATCACGGCCCTGCTGTACTGCCAAGCATAGTAACCCCATGCCTATAATATTCAGTAAACAGAGAAATTATAAGGATTGTAGGTATGTGTCAGAACTAGGACTTGGCCAGCCCTGCAAGTGCCTGCATGTCCCAGAACACCTTTGCAGGTACTTGCAAGGAATGGCTGAGGGACAATCATGCATTGCAAATGGGGCCTTGGAAACCAACATTAAAGGCCTCTCTGCACTGCTGCTGTCACAGCAATGCAAGTTGTCTCTATGACCCTCTTGCATTCTGCCCTCTATATCACCATGCCTTAAACCTTGCTCCTATTTGATCCTGAATGATTCAGTCTGTTCCTGCCCATCTCCTGTGTGTTCCTGCCTGCTCCACTTGTTCCTGCCTGGCTCTGCTTAGTCCCTGCCTTGTTCCAGTTTCTCTGGGCTGTGCTCTAGCCTATTCTTCTCTGTCCCCCACTCCTCCACCTTGACCATCTTTATGTGACTGCTTCCCTGGCATTTGACCACTGGACTGTTTCTGCACTGTGCTTTCTATCTTGTATAATATCAGACTGCCTCCTGCCTCATTTCTGACTCCAGACCATTGACCATGCTGCCAGCCTCTAGCTATGGAGCCCAGCCTCACGCCAGTGCCCTGCTCCCAGCATTCCACCCACCCATGACAGCCACCTTAGTCCCAGCCCTCACGGTATGTAACCCACACTAATTAGTGTACTCCAGGTCATATAAATGAATTTCCAGCAGAATTCCATAAAAAATGGAATACCATAGTCTTCATTATAATGCCTCAGACATTAATAAAAAACTGAAGGAGGGCAATCTATACAAAAGACTGGGGCACTGTAAATGATGCAGCTTCACTCTAAGGGGCTTCTATGAAACACTTACAGCATAGCATCCAGCCACCTATTTCATTGAAGCTTCTTTACATGATACATTTATTTTGTGCTCATGATTCTTTGCTCACAGTAGTCTGTGTAGTCTCCTTCTTCAGTGACTCTCACATGATTTTTATGGTTTTGCCCATTGTTTTTTAGAACAAGAATAATGGGCTATCATTTCATTACCACAGTAAATTGCTCTGGTACAAGCATGTGCATTTTCAAAATTACACTATACCACAACCACTTTGTGATGCTATGATAGGACATATAAGAAGACAGAGAAAGAAAACCACTGAAAAAAGTGGAAAGTACATGTTTTTACTCCAAAAAGAAACAGAAGCAGCCTTGGTAAGGAGCTGTGTGAAACATGTCATATGGAGAAGCCTGTGGACATAATGCACTTTGAAGCATGGCAGTGCATGTCACCAAGGCACAACGTATGCAGAAATAAATCAGCAACAGGGCCACTGCAACCACATGAAGAGTTTTAGGGAGGGAAGTTGTGCTTTGGGAAATTATTTGTGTTGGGAAAAATGAGACTTATACCTCCAAGGAGGGAAATGGTCTTTTGTACCCTTATCCAAATGAATCAAGAAGATCTTAAAATAGACAAACAAGAAACATTTAAACACCAACAAGATCTTAGTTGTGATGGTAAACTGTTACCTCTCACGCAGCACCATAGAAACACCTGGGGAAAATGGATTGAAGACAACTACTACAATAGCCTTTAGTCAATCAAACATGCCTTACACAATGGGGGTTTTTTTGCACAGTGTATGTTGAACAGAAGAGCTCCTGGAAATTCCCCACTGAGCCTGCAAGGGTCTCCCACTGGCTGACTTGGCTCAGCAAACTACCCAGTGGGCCAACCAGTAAATTCAGATCTGTTGACCCTAGATGTCCTCCAGAACAACCTTATTCTTTGTAAAACAAGGTCTACGATGACTGGTTGATTAGCAAGGAGTCTGAGCTGAGGAACTTTAAAAAAAAAGAACTACCATGACAGCAGGAGAGAGAACATCATCTTAGAAGTTTGCACACGCTGACTTCACAAAATAATGCTACTTACTACCAGACCAGGACTTCCTTCCAGCCTTGTGCTGCAACATAGCTGCAGCTGGTGGAATTTCAGTAGGCCAGTGGAGCACAAATACATTTTTTTTTTAATTTTCTGGATATGTTTTCTTCAGAGCATTAGTGGGGGCAGGGCACTGGACTCATAGCCCTCTATTTAACAATGCCCCAGGTATATTTCCACTGTTGCCTTCTTCTGAATATATGAAGCCATCTTTGGCATGACAGTGTAATTGTAAAACACATGACCCATAGATGTGGGATTTTGGAAATTAAGTGTAGGAGCCAGGAGCAAAGATGGCAGGCACAATTTCTCTATGTGCAACTACTATAACATGTGAAGAAAGTTGGACACATTACCTGCTATCCTTTCTTAGAACCTACCACAAAAAGATTGTGATGTGGTATCTATAATTCTTCCACTGATCTCCTTACCACAAGCAGAACAACTGGAGCTACAAATAACTTTTATCTGGACATTAAGGAAGAAGAAAGCCAAGTCAAGTGGATTCAGGTTGAAGTAAGCCAGGTCCACTCAAGGATATCAGGTCAATTCCAGTCAGATTACAACAAAGTAGGTCAGCCAGGCTAAAGTAAATCAGAACAAGTCAAGAAGTTTAGGTCAAGGGTCAGCTCATAGTCAGTCAGGCTGAAAATTTATACTATAACAAGTTAGATCAATAGAGGCCAGTTTGCACTGGCATGTTAACAGCAGGATCTGTCACTGTAGCCATTTTAAATCTTTAAAAGGCTGACCAGCAATCACCTGAAATAGATATCTGTGTATTTAGAGTTCATGGCTGAAACCATAAAGTCCTGTGTAGTGATAAAGGAGGAAAGTGACCCCTAGATTTTGAAAAAGATGGCAGAGCCATGCTGTCAAGCTCAGACATAGAAGCGTTTGCTTATGGGCTCCACTTGTTGAGGTGGGTCTGTGCTTTCTACAAATCTGAATTGAACAGGATAATGCTGGAGTCTGAGTGCCAGAGACATGACAAAAAGGTATACCTATTTACCTGGGAGCGCATATATGCAGGCATACTGTGAAACCCTGATTTATTGTAAGTTGGATTTCCCAAACCCAACAGAATAATTAGTAAATCTTACTAATTGACAAATGCCAGCTAATAAAAAGTTATAAGCTTTTAAGGTTCTTAGGACGGATTGAATTCAATGCAGAGTCAAGTAGTTTATATTTTTCTCTTGCACAATTTCTAAGGTTTTCTGTCAAAACTAAAATAAAACTGTCAAATGTGTTATCTTATTTTAATTTTATTAGGAGCAAATGAAATGGTATCACATTAGCCACCTTGCATACATAAAAAGAGAAGCTACTCATTAAGAAATGTCAAAGTGATTTCTGTGCGCCTATACACATACTTTTTTCATCACATGCTGTAATTATTTCACACTTTATCTTCATCACATTTGTCTGAATGCTAGATTTGTTCACTGGGGAAAGGGTTTATAAGAAGGTTATAAATGATTACCAGAAAAACCACAAAGCTCAATCCTTGCAAGATATCAGAAAACCCTGCTTTTTCTGCCTAGTCCCCCAACAGGGCTATGTAATCTGCTAAAGCAACTATTTATTCTTTGGTAGCAATGTTTTGAAACTCCAGTATGATGCAAAACAATGTGTTATGTCTGTATTAAATAATCACAACCTTCATAAGTATCTATAGTGTTAATTTTGCTACTGCTAAGAAAAATTACAAAATCTTCTATGTATGAAAGTCACAGCAGCATATCAATTTTTTTTGGTCATTTTCTATGCTCAGGCACAATAAATAGGCACTTTTCGCTAAAGCAAAGCACTGCACTTCTGGGAATATGAAGAAAGAGCTAAACAGCACAAATACATGACAGATCATTGTGTTATTTTATTAAACAGTTAACTCACCATTACAAAGGAAAGATTATAATCTTTTAACAGCAAAAACATTTGTCTAGTACTGTAAATATTATCTATAAGAATATATTAAACTATCAAGCAGTTATATTAGAGCCTTGAACTTATCTTCGTATTTTGGAAAGGTATAATGTTGTTGATATACTGTGAGGCAGAACTAATTAAGTTCTCAGAAAGGTCAGTTAGGGTAATTCCAAATTTAGGGTGCCTTGTGCTACTGACTAGAAGGCACTGTAGAACCATTCCATGTATTTTTCCCTAACAAATTTATTTAATAAGGAAAAAGTAGGAATAATCAGGAGAAGGGTTACAGCTAGAAGATGTAAAATTGTGTGACTAAAGTAGGACAATGGCATAATGTAAGCTTTATATGGAAGCACTGTCATGAAGCTTGACTCATCTAATTAGAAAACTATTTTATCCATTTCAGGATTTAAGTCAAAATGCATGAGATATATTCAACTTGTTTTGCTTGTCTGAAGTTCAGAAACCTGCCGTGAATTCACATATGTTTAACATCCTTCATGGAATTTTATCTAAGAGGGAATGTAGGTTATTATCCCTAGACACTGAAAAGGCATTTGATAATAGTGGCTGGCATTTTTTTCCTGCCAAGTAAGAAGAAAATTGGGGCAGTTATCAGATTAAGGGACCAATTCTACAGCCTCCTGACATTATCTGGCAGGCCATGGGATTAATCAGAGCCCCAGCTTTGAGCTCTTGTGTCCTTGAGCTCTTGTGTCCATATTGCAACTTCACAACAGAGGAACTTGGTAAGGGGAACAGTTATGCCAGCTCTTATTTGCATTATCAAAATTAAAAGAAGAAATATTTGAGGCTCTTCTACATAGTTCACAAATATCTGGACAAAGGATGCAGACAACTGACTTTATTAAAAATAATCAGCTTGACATAATAATCAGATTGTTTTCACCTGTATCTTTTGTTCTCTTTGATCTGTTTATTAGTTTCTATTCTTGTTAAGATTTTAACTGGTTTTATCATGTTATAAGCTGTTTTGAATGACTTAATGAAAAAGCAGGTAAAAATATTCCAAGTCAGTCAATAAATCAGTTTAGGGGTTTCTCTTTGACCTTTTGCATATTAAGTACCATCATGATTTCAGTAATGCTCAGTACTATTATGCAGACTTGATGCATCTTTAGTACCCAGCAAATGAAGTTCATGCATTGAGAACTGACTTGGTCAAAGCATCTCTTTGACCAAGCAAGGGCTGACCAATGGTAATCTACCTGTGGCTCATTAATGACATTGTTCATTAGTTCTTCAGACTCACTGAAAAAGGTTGAGTACTAGGTCTGCAGTCCTTTCTGTTTGTCTTCATTAGTTCTCACAGATGAGAAAAGAGAAGAAAGAGAAGGGAAACAAGGTATACTGTAAACATCTTACATACCTCATCACCTTAATTCTAATGTTCAGTGGCTAAATTAGTCCTGAATGGGGTTGCACTCCCTCTTAGGGACAAAGTTCGCAGCTTGGGAGTGCTCCTCGACCCATTGCTTTCACTGGAAACTCAGGTGACAGCGGTGGCGAGGAGCGCTTTCTTTCAGCTTCGGCAGATCCATCACCTGCACCCCTACCTGGAGAACGACTGCCTGGCGACAGTGACACACGCGTTGATGACTTCCTGACTTGATTTCTGTAACGTGCTCTACATGGGGCTGCCCTTGAAGATGGTCTGGATACTTCAATTGATTCAAAATAGAGCTGCCAGGCTGCTGATGGGGACTGGGCATTATGTTCACATGACTCCAGTTCTCCGTCAGCTTCACTGGCTCCCCATTGAAGTCCGGGCCCAATTCAAGGTATTGGTGATGACCTATAAAGCCCTTAATGGCTTGGGTCCTGGTTACCTGAAGGAGCGCTTACGTCCATATATGCCCGCCCTCCCCTTGAGATCAGCGGGAGAGGCCCTTCTCCGGGAACCCTCCATGAAGGATATTAGGAGGGTAAGTACTCGGAGGAGGGCTTTCTCTGTGGTGGCACCCAATCTATGGAATGCACTCCCCAGAGAGGTCTGCCTGGTGCCGTCATTATTTTTTTTTCAGCACCAGGCGAAGACCGTTTTAGGCAAACTTTATTTTAATTGTTAATATTATTTATTTATTTATTTTTGGCCCGGTCGACTCAAATTATATTGTTTTTATACTGTGTTTATTTATTTATTATTGTGAGCCGCCCCGAGGCTTTGGCGAATGGCGTGGCATAGAAGCCTCCTAAATAAATAAATAAATAAATAAAATATGCAATAGTTAAGGATGCTGACCTTTTCCTGTTCAGGCACAGAAATCAATTCAAACAACGTAGCTCCCAGTCTTACAAAGCCTGCTATTTAATTTGTAGTTACAGGGAGGGAAAAGGACACTTCCAAAGTCATGGTATGAAACTCACCCCCTCCCCATTTAAACACACATACAATGATATTGACATGTAATATACCATCCAAATAAAATGGTACTCAGCAACTATGTAACTCTGGCGGGGTGTGGAGGGACCTCTTCCTTAAAACAGTCCTTTTCCCCACAGTTGCAGCCCTACAACATATTTTGACCAACTGCCTGATAAATGTAGAATTTAGATAAAGCTGTATTTCAGGTATTATGCAGACAGTGCTACTGTAACTCATCCTCCTTAGGGTTTGCACAACCAACTAGCCAAATATAGCCACTCTTTTAGACCTGCTGTGCTTCAATACACTTGGCAAAGAAATTACATTTTTCCTGCTTGGCAATCACCTTGTGATGTTGTACAAAATTTGATATGCAATTTTGGTATTTATGTTTTAGACACATCCTCCTATGGACTCAGCTGAAAATTGCCTATTGGTTTCTTTCACTGAAATACTTTTGACAACCACTAATCATGAATGTCAGTTTCTATAAAGTCCTTACTGACAAGCAGATCATCATAGGCATGTTTCTTTTCACACTTTACATCTACCTGCCTTGAAGCTGTTGACAACTAGACTTTACTCAGCTTCTGATTAAATAATAAAACAATAAAGTAGAAATTTCATCTCAGCTATTTATGTACTTCTGTGAGTTAGAGAGTGTATTGAAACAGGGCACTCAGCAGTCTCAGCATAACACTGGCATTGCCAGCAATCAAAACAGAAAAAATACTGAGAAACACAATGGGTAGTTTCACATGACACAACAACATGGTACTTTTTGTGCAGGATGATCTGTCGTATCACCAAACCCTGTCCTGGTATTTCAGCATGGTATGTTTAGCATGTAGAACCATGATAAGAAACAACAGTCTGTATGCATTCTGCAGTCACCCATACCCAGCATGTGGTTTCTATGGTCCTACCATGCAGCTAACACGGAGTCTCCTGGAAAGAGCGGCAGCTACAGGTGCTGCTCCAGCTATGCAGTATGTGATTGAATTTAAGTGCAGTGGCTAGTGAAACAGCAGGAGGACTGGCCAAGGAGAGTGGAACTCACACTAGCATAGAAACCACATGATTATCTATCAGGAACATCCAGGAAAAAAAGTGTACACTAGAGAAATGATGCAGGGTGTTGAGAGGGGATCCAGGTATCACAAATTATGAACTCCTTGAGGCAGGCAGCTTGCAGCAGGTAAAGTGAGGACAGCAATTATGAAGTGCCTGGGGTTCCCACCATTTATCTTTTATGTAGAAGGTGCACCCTGAAGGAGTCAGAAGCTTTTCTGAAAGGGAGGTAAGAAGGGGAAGTTTCAGTTTGGATTCAACCCTTTACATGGGCAGATGCTTTGCCCACATCTCAAGGAGAACACTACTCTAATTATTACTGTTCTGTAACCTGTTAAATTTTAATAAAATAACTGTGCTTCTAAACTTCTAAAGTTTCATCCGAGTATGCTGGAGGGAGAGACCTTTTCCTTGTGATGCACTGTGAAAGCAGCCAATGTGAGATATACTCATAGTTTAGAGGAGGTAAGAGTCTCTACAATTACAGCTGGAGGAGGCTGGGAGGTCATGTTGTCCAACACAATTTGAGGCAGGGAATCCACAACTACAGCATCCCCAAGAGACCTCCCAAGAGGGAAAATGCACCATCCCCTTTGTGACTGGCATTGTTGTCAAAATGTTCTTCATGCAAATATTGTTTCTAACA
The DNA here is from genome assembly GCF_004798865.1 of Varanus komodoensis. Lineage (NCBI taxonomy): Eukaryota > Metazoa > Chordata > Lepidosauria > Squamata > Varanidae > Varanus > Varanus komodoensis. The sequence goes on from NW_025335409.1 coordinate 5,151,021, forward strand.
CTCAGATGAAATCAGCCTTGTTATATATTAAACCCAATAGATCTAGCCCTACAAGGGGAACAGTGATAGAGGAAAAGGCTTTTTCCATCACCTATGTAGCAGTTTTCCAGCAATTTCAAAAATGTTACCATGAAAGATTTCAGTCTTCTTTTTGCCAGGCAAAAAAAAAAAAAAGATGCATTTCCTTCAACCTTCCTTTACAGAACTTGTTTTCCTTATCTGTGACTATTATGTTGTTCTCTTCTAGATATGGTCAGCATAATATAATATAAAGGAATTATTAATCTCAAGACTTGGGAAATATCTTTCCACCTATTTATTTATCCATTCATCTATCCCTCACCATTTTTCCCACAAGGAGCCAAAGGAAGCTTATATAATCCTCGTTGTCTCCATTTCATCTTCACAAGTCTGTGAAGTAGATTAGCTTAAGAGTAAGTGCCTGCCAAAGTCTTCCAGTGAACTTCATAGCTGAATGGGAACTAGAACCTGGATATCTGAATTCAACACTCTAACCACTGATAGCATGGCATCCTTTTCATAAATACTGCTGCTAAGTCAATCCTTTGAGATTCTGATAGCATCGTGTTTTGTTTATATGTATTGTTAATGTAAGGGATGCAGGTGGCGCAGTGGTTTAAACTGCTGTGCTGCTGGGTTGGTTGATCAAAAGGTCACCAGTTCAAATCTGCACAACGGAGTGAGCTCCCGTTGCTCTGTCCCAGATCCTGCCAACCTTGCAGTTCGAAAGCATGCAAATGCAAGTAGATAAAAAGGTACCACTTCGGTGGGCAGTAACAGTGTTCCGTGCACTTCGGTGTTTAGTCATGCCGGCCACATGACCATGGAGACTGTCTGCGGACAAACGCTGGCTCCCTCGGCTAGGAAACGGAGATGAGCACTGCCCGCTAGAGTCAGGCATGACTGGATTTCACGTCAAGGGGAAACCTTTACCTTTTATTGTTAATGTACTAGGAATTGATTATGCACATTTAAAATTACTATAAATAGAATTTGCAAAGGGTGGAATTCACAATTTTTGCATAACAAAGTTAGCAAAACTCCTGATCTAGGCAAGTCAATCATTTATTTGCAAGGCAAAAGTCACACTTATTATCTAAGGAGCTTACCAAACTATTGAGGTTTGATAAATGGTTAGACTGAAGAAAAAAAAAACTTAAAGCTTTTATCTGTGAGCATACACGAAGAAGATGGTAACCTGATAAAATTCTGAAGCTAATGTAACATTTCCTATATGTTACAAATAGAAGCCTGAATAAAAACTGTGAAGGAAATCATTTTGAAATATATATTGGTGAGGAATGACTAAATGACATTGTGTTCTTAATATATTAATTGATGAGGTGGCCAAGATATTACTTTTTTATGATTAGTTTGGAAGCAAAGAACATTTTTTCGAGAGACGGGTACCTGCTGAGTCAATAGCAAGTGATAAAAGCAAAAAGACAGATGCATTTTGGGTTCTGTAAGCTATAAGCATTGCAGAGTATCTCTGTCTGGACATCTTACATAGGGCAGTGGATTTGGCTGTCTGGAGAAGAGTTATGCTTTTTCTCTACCTATCCCAAAGTGTAAATGAACTCACACATAAAATTCTATAAGTCACCATCCAAAGGAAAGCAAGACCTGATTTCTGTTTTGCTGATATACTTCTCTGATGATGTAATGCATACATCTAAAGGGCTAAATTGATTTTATGATACTATTTTACAGGACACATAATTATTTTCTGAGGGAAGGGTCAGAGAAGGCCAGATGTTACCTAACTCAAAGCATATTAAGTAATTCTCATGTCATAAAATAGGCACTTTATTTTATTCCACCAGCAGGAATTTCATATTCACAGATTCAGCATTATGGATAGTGTAGAGCAAGTGAAGAGGGACACATTTTTCCCCTCTTCTATAATACTAGACCTTGGGGCTACCCCATGAAGCTGATTGGTAGGAAAGATCCCAGATGCAGGACAGATAAAAGGACGTACTTCTTAACCCAGCACATAGTTGAATTAAGGGACTCACAGTCACTAATATGAATGTCTTTAAAAGACATTGATGGCTGTTAGCATGGTTGGCTATGTGCTGCCTCCATTATTAGAGGTGGTACACCTGCATACATCAGATGCTGAGTTGCTTGGGCAGGTGGGACTCTTATACCCATCCTTCTTGAGTGATCCTGCAGACAACTGGTTTGACAGCAAGTGAATGGACAGCTGGACTGGATGGACCATTTTGGGTTCTGTAAACTAAGATGATCTACCATGGCTTTATGTAAAGTAACAATTACAAATATTAAAATTCATTATTTAAAAACAACCAGAATTAAAATTGAGTTAAAATTAATACTGTCAACAATTAAAATACTGCAAAAATAAGAATATCTTGGCCTAGCACCAAATGAAGGCACCAGGCACACAACTCTGGAAAGCCAGTTCCACAGATGGGATGCCACAACAGAGAAGGCCCTACCCAAATGGCAGCGGGACCTGGCATCAAAGATTATATCAATTTCCGAGCAGGAAATAGACCTAGGTTTCTCAGGCCATTTTCCCATCCATGTGCTAACCGGACCATAATATGATTAGCTTGGAAAGTTTGCTGCATTATATGCTTTCTGATTATCTCCTCAAAATATACCCACTGCTGTCTTGTATTTCCCATTCCAACATAACACATCATTCCTATGACTGTGAATCACTTGGGGCAGAAAGTTGTTGCAACCTGCTTTAAAGGTATGGAAATGTACAATCCTAAAGTCTCAGAGCATTATATTAATTATTGTAATTAATATGAAATAATATATTCTGCATTTGTCTTTCGTTTCAGAACATTTGTCTGCCTCATCTATTACTTTACCATCTCCAGACTCAAAAGTTCTACGTATGTCATTGTATATGCCATGCCTTAACTCAGGAAATCTAAGACTGTCACATGGCAAACCTCTCTGAAGCAAACAAAGAAATAAAAGTAATAATTTAAAAAACCCCTGAGCTTGAGTGGCCAAAGACAAAATAAATGCAAATATTTTGCTCCCAAGTGCTGACTCCTGCCCTTTGCCTAGAGGATCATAAGAAAAGCAGGGAGATTTAAAGTTACTAGGAAAATGAAAGTTATATATACCCAGTTGATCATCATCACATCTATCATCAGCAAAAAAGAAACACCTGTATTTGTCACTGTTTCCATGAAATAAGTGGCATTTGTGTCTCAGCCAACACACGTCAAGAGAAACAAGCAGTGAACCCTACCCCTAACTCAAAAGCTTCTCACTGAAACCTTCTATCCTAAGTAAGTCCATCACAGTGAGAAGCTCTACTTCAATTTTATTACCTCAGTATCTCTCTATCACACCAATACAAAAATCTTAAGAAAAATGTGTACATAAATCCTATGAATGAAATGTCTGATTCTTACATTACATAAAACTCTATAGGTATATCCAGTAGCACTTTACAATGCCATTAATCAGGAGATTTTTCCCTTTCAGAGGCAGTATAACTAAAGTAAAATGGAATGTAACTTGAGGCTACATTCATATCAAATCAGTTGCAATTCTTTTCTTCAGAGGGAAAGCCAAAAACAAAAGCAAAAAAAAAAAAGCGGGGAAGAGAACAAAGAGAAAGGGAAACTACAACAAGATAGAATATTCATTTACAATGACAAAATGTGTGAGAGAAATTTGTAACACATACAAGACTAAGCCAACAGGGTTCCAAACCAGCAAGTAAACTACATAATCCTATTTGATTTTGGATTGTTTTTCTTCTTCTCTCATGATCACTAAAATAGGTTTGGTTTTTCAGCTGGCTGACTGAAAGGCAAACCTTCCTACAGCATCCTCCCCTCAACAGCCTGTATTAAAGAAATCCTGGCTGAAATTACCCTGAATTTTTGCCAGTCAACAGTAAGATAAAAGCTTTGGTATCTTTGGATATTTTTGAAATGACACTCTCCTATGAAGGACAGAATATTTAAAACAAGAATATTCATCAGCAATACGTGTGCATATTAATTGCTTGTTCCAGAGTTCAGTGGTTTTTATTTAAAGACTCCAGGACTGCAACTTTATCAGCTGCTGTGTCCTTCAATGGGAAAAAAAACAAAACAAAACAACTGTGCAAAGAATTATAAAAATATTATTTTGCATGGCAGAATTATGTATTATGTTTTTGTAGACTCAAATGTTCCTGTATTTCTATTCATAATGTGTAAATAGCAATTATATGATTTCCAAAAAGTTAATATATTGGGGGGGGGGAGTTACAGGAGGGGGAGAAGTCAAGAAAGAAAACTGTTGGAGAAAGAACAAAAAGAAATTAACAGCAATCGGAGCTAAATGATTAGATTTTATACAAAGATGGGATATTAGATGAAGAAAGCAACAATATGTTTAGCAGGTGCAAACACTGTTTGATCCCATAATCACCAATTTCTAAACTGCAAAAATGAAGCAGAAATGCTTGCATGAGTGGCAGGGTAAAGGAAAAGTGCTCCAGCAAAGAAGGTACTTCCTAACTATGGTTAAGAGACCAAGTCGTAATATGCCTACACTGAGCTATTGCAGACTGATCCATGTTGAAAACTGTGTATGAAGATTGCCTTTCAGGTTAGGAATGTCAATCCTGTCGTGTGGATGGCAACAAAAGAAAGTGCCTTTTCAGTGGTGGCATCGCATCTGTTCTGCTGCCAGGCAAAGTCCTTTTTTATTTTACCAAGGATTTTAGGACCTGTTTAGCAATTTTAGATCTTGGCATTGTATAAAGCTTGCTACCTGTTTTGTTTTTATTGTATCCTGTAGCTGTGTTTGTCTCTGACATGTTCTATTATCATTGTTTAATTGTTACTTAGATTTTCGTTTTTTAATCTGTGCACTACCCAGCACCCAGGGAACTATGTGTATTGGATAGTTTAAAACTGAAATACTCTAACAAGTGCTGTAAAATAGGGCCATATCCCATCCTGGTGCCTAAAAATGTATCATGGGAAGTCTTCTGTGCTCTTCTTAATCCACAACTTGAAAATGTGAGCTGCAGAAACAAGATTTATTTATTATATCCCAGTCGTTCCCTATCATTGCATACAGCTGAAACGCGAGTACCCGGAGGCTCTGGAAAACCTCAGTCACCAACTCTTTGCAACACTGTTGCACCATGAGCTGAAATACACAATGAACTTCTGATTCTTCTTAGCCCCAGGCAAGGCTCGTTACAAAGGTTGTTCTTTCTCTGCCCTACTTTCAGTTCGTTTTATCATGCAGAGCTTAAAGCCCTTCTTCTAATTTATTTATTGGCCTGAACACCAAGGAAGCTTTCTATTGTGATCTGCAGGCATAGCAGCTTTTGAAATAGTTTTTAACCTTAATATCCTGCTGAACCTAGCAGACATTATACTTTGGAGTATGTGAAATATACTGTCCTAAGTTGCAGATTTTTTTTCCCCAGTATTCTAGTGATGAAATATGGTAAATGCATTGGGATAATCTAACTGTATATCAAATTCTCTATTTGATTCCCTTTATTTTAACTATGCATTCTCTGGATAATATATGAAAGATTATAAAGATCTTTAAGTTTTATTATTTGTTTGAGTTGTATGCTGCCCCATTAGCCATAAGGCTCTCTGGGTGGCTTACACATATTTCAGCAACAATAAAAATTGGTACATAATATATAATATGCATAATACATTTAAACAGTATATATGTAAAATAAAATCAGTAATAAAATAGACATAAAATTAAATAATCAACAAATTAAACTATTTAAAATAATCTTAGTAAACTTAAACAAAATTCTATATAATGCAAAAGAAAAGGCCACAGCAGTTAGCAACGAAAAACTATTTAAAACAAAAAGCAAGGGTTCATCCACCAAAATAATGACGAAAAAGTTTTTAATCAATCTTAAAAATCAAGAGACAACACCATCCATATCTCTGATGCAATAGAACTCCATAACTGGAGGACTACTGTAGAAAAGGCCTTTCTCCTTGCCATCGCCCACTTTACTTCACTGGGGAAAGAATATGGAGAAAGGGCTCAGATTACAACCTCAGTGATCAGGTTGGTATATATAGAGATAGATGTTCCTTCAGATAACCAGGTCCCAAGCCTCTAGGGCTATATATGATATTGTATGCATTTTAAATTGAGCCTGGATGGCAACTGGATGGCAGCCACTGTAGCCTGAGCAGGACTGGCATGAAGTGCACTGACCGATTTTGGACAAGTTGCAGTGTCCAGTGCACAGCCTCACATAGAACACATTGCAGCAATCCAGGCATGAGCTGATCAGTTCATGGATAACCATAGCAAGGCTCCCCTTATCCATGCAGGGATACAGCTGATAAACCAGGCAAAGCTGGTAAAAAGCAGTCCTGGAAATTGAGTCCACCTAAACAACAAGTGACAACTTGCAATCCACTAGCACTCCAAAGCTGGAAACCTTGTCCTTCATAGGCAGTGCAACCTCTTCCAGGACAGGTTGAAAATTCCCCAGTTGGACAGACAGACTGCTCATCAACAGGACCTCTGTCTTATCTGAACTGAAGTTCAGCTTATTGGCTCACATCCAGTTCATTACTGATTCAGAGCAGTCACTGCCTCACCTGGGTTTAAAGAAAACAAGAGGAAGAGCTGAGTGTCAACAGCGTGTTGATGATACTTGAACCCATACTTCTGGATAAGCTCCCCAGAGGTTAATGGGGAGCTGTCCTGCCACGACCTGCTCGATCACCTTGCCCAAAGAGGATATGTTGGCAGTTGGTCGAAAATTGTTCACATAAGTTGGGTCCAGGCTGTTTCTTCAGGAGCGGTGCAATAACTACAGTTAGTAACTACTGCGGAAAGCGCCACTCCCTCTCTTGGAGAAGCATTGGCAACCTCCTGGACCCAGACTAGGACCCATTTTTTAGAGTTAAGGAACACCATTTTCTATTTCAGATATCCAAGACACCCAAGGTTCATAGAATCTTCAGAATTAGGGATAATTAATAGTTCTAAAACAAGGGTACTCAAAAGGCATTTAATATTCATCATTCTATCCCCAAATAGATTAGCATAGTGTTAATTTATACAGTATTTCATTTCTAAAACCTAATTCTAACTTGTACACTGGGGACAAACAAGCAAATAATTTCATTGATTTCATATCTTAGCAGAAGGGTGCACAAACCACCCCCTGCATGTCATAAGCATTCTATAGCCACTCTAACTTGGTTCAAATTTCCCACTAAGCCATGGTGGGTTGTGCACTCTTCTGCCAAACCTGGTACAATGTTTCCATTGTGAGTTGTTTTTTGCAGTCAAGCAAACTTAAGAACCTATGGCTTGTAGCTTTAGGTTCGTTTGTTCTTATTGTGACAGCTAAAACTGATAGATTTGCTCCACAGTGAGTTGTTTGAAACAGCAAGAGAGCAACCTAGTAAGAGCAGCAAGAACTCTGCTTGTCACTCTCTGCAATTTCAGTAGTGCGACCACTATCCATGCTCCTCTTCTGCTACCAGTGTGTCGCTGTCTACCCATTCACCAGTATTGCATTGGCCCTTGGCAATGTTCTTATTGTACTGGAAGAGTTTCCCTGTGCAAATGGGATCAGAGTTCGTATTGGTTTTGCTTTGCTTTGCTTTTTGCCTTTCACTCTTGTGCCTGTGTGCAAATGTGCATGTTTGGAGGACTTCTGAGAGGCATCTTTTTATATAACATTCACGTGCTTGCTTGATTGTTAAACTGGCAAAGTAGAAATAAACTCCACATGCTTCCACTGGGGTGCCTTTTCTGTAGTGCCACTCCAGTTATGGAATATTCTACCTTCTGAGATTCATCAGGCACATATTTTGTTGAATTTCAGGCACCTTATAAAAACCTTCCTCTTTTGACATGCCTATGGTACTACTTAGACCTTTCAGATCAATTGCACTAATTCTAATATATTATTTAACTATGTATACTGTGATTTTATCTCCTTTTATTTTATTATGATATTTTAACTGTATTATTTTATCTAATATTATTTTATTGGTATTTTATTGCAATGGCTGCTCAGAGAACTTGACGCTAATGGGAAGCTCTCAAAAATAATTAACAACAACACTACACACACAGCAAAAGCTTCCATATATCCTGAAATGTCTGATCCTGCCTAATCTTGGAAGCTAAACAGGATTGGGCCTGGATGAAATCTGGATGGGTGGCTTAAATTTTGTGAACTGCCTGAAGACCTTCAGCTATAGGTGGTAAAGAAATGTAATGTAATATAATTTATTCATCACCATCAGCTTATTCATCTGCCATTTTCAGAGTTCCCTGTCAAGAGAATGACCAAAGTGGAGGAATTTGACAGCTGGCAGTTCAACAAGTTATAAGGGGAATTTGACAAATGATATTTCTAGGTATGCATAGGGCACACTGATGCACTTGGCTACTACACCAGCTGCTCAAGAATGTAAACTGCAGTCCTGGAAAATGTATATATGAAGAACCAAATAAAACAAAACAAAATTCTATACATTTAAAGGACAGAAAAAGAAATACTGATTCTATATGCATTGGAAAACGTTAAAAAAAAAAGACTGCCAATGTCAAAATTGTGTAGAAAGTGATGGGACAGAGGGAGAGTTTCCCTCCATAGGGAATATGAGATTCCAAGATTTTATGGATGTAATGTGTAGATTTTGGCAGGGTGGGAAGGAAGGTACTCTGCAAAATAAGGAATATGAGGATCCAGGAAAGGTTACACTACAAAGGCAGTTGGGATGCTGCAAGAGTGGGAGAACTAAGAAGCCATGCCAAGCCACCATATGCCTGAACCTCCATTTTTAGAAAGTGGATTGTTCAGGAAACAAACAACCCTTAATGGTTTATTCTTAAACTCGGTTACCAACAGGGAAGCTCATCCTTTGTGCAGCCCAAAGGAACCCAAGAAATCCTGCACACTTTTCCCTGCAGCTCAGCTAATTATCTTGGCTGCTAAAAGAGACTGTTGTTGTTATGCTGCTTAGTAGTAGCATCAGATACTAGGAATCAATGGGGAAATAACAAGGAAGCTTTAGCCACTACTCTGTCAGCAATCATGAAGCAGTCCAGATCACTAATTGGGACTTCTGTTAACCTCCCCTTCTTCAGGGGCTCCAAAGCAGCATACCTCTACAATCTTGAGTAGGCATATGCAATGCTTGTATACCTGTTTCAGTTGAGCACATGCCAGATAAATAGAAATCTGGGTGAGATCCAGAAATTTGTTGAAATAGTTGTACACGTATTTGTAGCACCACTTGCACAAATGGTGATTTGTAAAAATCAAATATTTTGTGTAAATAGGGTTTCAATCTTTAAATTTGCGTAAATGGGTTTACACTGATTTTTTGGCATTTGCTAGTTTAGTACATGTCTCTAGCCATAGCCTATTTCTTTTGTAATCATCCTGGTCAGTTTCATCTTCTGTTACAGCAGCCTTAACTCCCTATGTTCCCTGTTTCACCCAAAAAACCGAAACAATACTTGTCATTGTCAGTTTCATCTAGCCCCACCTTGGTATTATGGTTTTCCACAAGTGTTGCATGATCTGTGCACATCAAGTAGACACATTTCAGTTATTATTTTCAATTATTATTTTTCAGTTCCCATAAAAATGGGGTCATGGATTTTTAGTCTTTTTTCCCACTCCTCATTCTTTCCATCATTATGCACTCAACATCCGATTTCTTTCACTTATCAAACAGGCTGTAATTTGTCTGAATTTAAAACAACACACACAAATAGTGGCCTGTTTTAAGAATGGAAATCTACATGCTGGGTTGACTTCCATCAAAATAAGTTGACACCAATGTGAGGAAAACAGAACAAAATCCAAAGGATTGTATTGAGAAAATTCATTAGATTTTTATCTCCATTTTTTTTTAAAATTCCTTGTTAATCCTTAAGTTTCACCATGCAACAATTTGAAACCTTGCATTCATGCGATAAGGGATAATTACCCACCCCAGACAAGGCAAATGCTGTATATGAAGGACTTTTGTGTCATAAAATATTTCCCACAGGAAGTCTGAAGCAGTCTGAGAATACATTTCAGGTTTCAGAGAGTACAGGAATGGATAATGGTAGAATCTGCATAATAATTCTTGGCCTATTGACCCTCAATCTGCATGACAATAGTAAGGCCTATAAACTTAAAATGAGGATTTAAAAAGCTTTGCTTCAATGGATTTAAATTATCTTTCCTGGAGTTTCCAGCTTGGATTTCAAAACAAATGATTTCTAGTTATGCTCTTTTGTGCACATCTGTTTGGGGTATAAAGTATCCCACAGAACTATTCTTATGTAAATTTCAGAACATTTGGTAACCCCAGGCCTCTTTCCATTTATAGAAAGAAAACTGTAAAAGACAGGAGGCTCAGATTTGGAAATATTTTTTCACTACCCTGATTTTAACAATGCCATAGAGGGACTAGATTGTAAACTACACAACAGAATGTGAACCTGGAGTATGCCAGTTACCTCAAAAGAGGGGATTAAACAATCTTGATTAACAAATTTATTATAGGATTAAGCTTTCATAAAATATAATTCATTTTGTCACATTCATGAAATAATATCCTATGTGCCAGGTATGCAACAGTCATGAAAAAAATTAAACAGCAAAGTAACTGGGAGACAGGATGCAGAAAATACAGGCAGTGACAATCATATTCTTAAAAGTAACCATTCACAAAACAGTACTGGTGAAAGCAGCAATTTCCTAGAATTTGTAAACCAACTGTTACCAATCCAGGTGACCTGAAATGGGGATTGGATACATTCACGGAGAAGGCTATCAGTGGCTGCTAGACCAGATGAGTATCTGCTGCAGTCTGCTCTTCTCCTTTGTCATCAACTGTTGCATTGTACCTATGGAAGGCAGCAGCCTAAAGAGGAGTGTTTCTTGAATCTGTGGAGCCGCTCCACATTATCCAATCCTCATTTAATACATGTATTCCCCATTTAAACCATTTCACACCATAACCTTAATTTTAAGGTCTTTCTTTGAAAACAGAGTCAGTAGCTGGGAATCCAGGAAAGTTGAAATACTTACTGATTTGGGAATATTGAAATTTCTGATGTCATGTTTATGAACATTTGTTTGTCTCACGTAGAACAAAAAAGCTGGATAGAATTCTGTCCAATTGTGTGGAATATGCCTAAATGCTAAACATTCAGGGGAAGGTATAACCTCTCTCTTAAGTGGACAGCTCACCTGTAGATAGTCCTTAAAAATAGACTACTCCTGCTTAGACTACAAAGAATGAGAAAGGACATCCACACATATTTCAATGTTCTTAAATGTGTTGCTGAGTGAGTTGGTTCTGCTTCCCTGTGAGTAAGCAAAAATATTATACATTTTGCCTTCCACAACCTCATTTGGCAGTACCCACTTCTGGAATTTTATCTGAGGAGATTTTTCCCAGAATGATCCTCAGGTGAAAGGCGCCCCACCCTTGCCTTTAACAGTCAAAGGCTTCCATTGAGAAAGACCTCTTGATGTTTCATTGCCACCAGAGATATGCTTAATAAGCACACAAGAGACTACCTGCCTAGTAGCAGCTCATAGCTTCCAGGCTTTGAAACCTGGATTAAGTTGAGACCCTATTTGCTCTACATCCATGAGCAGGAAAATACAATTTTAATTCAAACTGGCTGGTCTAGAGAGTTTGGTTCTGTTTCTATTCTTTCACTGTTGTGTTTTATGAAAATTGTGTTTTCACTATATTTGCTCTATATGTGTACTTTATAGTTCGATATCTTGAATGCCATTTCCTAGTAGGTAAATGTAAAGAAAGAAATAATGAACTACTCTATTCTAATTCTAAAGCAATGGTTAGTACCTTGTTAAAGGCAACTCGAAGAACTGATGTAAGGAAACTTTGCTATTGCGCTAAGGCTTTATACACAACTGCTACATTTGGATTACTTTGTTTGAAACAGAACAACACAACTAGCTTATATTACTATAATTTTCAAAGATGTAAGCATGCCTCTTGACTTTCAGTGTTCTGTTTTGCAGAATCTCGGTATAATCCACCATGAAAAAGGTTAGAGAAGAAAAACGGGAAATTGCCTTTTTAAAATAATCACATTACCATGCAGATGTGCCCCCACAGCTTTCTCATGTCAGCTGCCAGTGACAGGAAATGCACAAGGGCTAAACAGAAATGAGGAGCCCATCTGTGTGCTTTAGAACTCAGTCATATGCCAGCAACTATGATCCAATCATGCTATGCTTCTTCCTTCTGGAAAATCTAATTTGAAAAGTAGAAGAATGTTGGTGCTCCATGACTGGCATCTGAACTAACAATGTGTCAATTGTAACATAGTTTACAATTTCAGAGAAGGAAACCTTGCCATCCCATTGCCATGGAAGCACTGCCAAGAAGAACATGTTTTTGTCAGGGTCGACTATACCAGAGAACACAGTTTGACAAGCAAGCGCTGATGCCATCCTCCTGGTGAAAATCAGTTGCCAATTATATGGTATCTATCAAGGGAAATTTTCAAATTATACAAATTAATTGATAAGTGCCTACAGGGAAAAGAAAATCCAGGAGTTTACCCACTGCATTCTCATTCTGGCTTGAGCAATTTACCTACTTCACTCTCTGATTAGGAAACATACATAAATGGGAAATGATCAGTACAGAAATAAGGAGTTTGCTTTGGCTAAGTAATCTAGGATTTAGTCTTACATTCTACTACAGCAATTATTTCCACTGTACTCAGTAGACTAGGTCAAATCGAAACATAAATATATGGCATTATTGTAACTTTATACACGTTCTGCAGATTCTCATGTTCTGTGTTAAGTCCTAAAAGCACTCTTTGTCACTTGTACATCTGAAAGAATAAAAAGCATGACTTTATATAGAAAAATAATTTTAAGGGAAATTTCTAAAACAAGTGTTAGTAGCCAGGAGTTAGCAACTGATCAAGTGTTGAATGTCATAAACCTATAAGTTGTCCCTAAAAAAGATTTCTATCAAATGTGTATCAGCTTTTCCTCAATTTGGAAGAAATCTCCTTCAAACTTGGTTCTCTGTTGCAAATCTGGATTGCAGCCTGAATGCCTGGCTTTACACTTACTTTTACCTTTTCATCTCAGTTCATCTACCTTGTCCATCTATCCATCTGAACTCATACAGCCACTGCATCCATCCTTCTTTCTTCCATCGCTGAGTACCCATCCTGTATTTATTTATTTGTGTTATTTAAAATGAAAACAAAGATTTCAGTTATACAAAAGTAGATTGGATGTGAGTTTAACTGCCTAGAAAGATACATAATCCAATGTATGTTTAGGTCAGAACATACCCCTGGAAACTTACAATGCAATCCTATGTATATTTATGCACAAGTAAGTTCTACTATGTTCAGTGGGGCTTTTCCCTGGCAGTAGGTAATTGCAGCCTTATAATATACTTCTAGAGTCATATGCCTTACACACCAAGTAAGTGGATATATGATTGCTGCCTTGGGGTAAAATCCATCCTATGCACGGCTAGTTGGAAAATTCCAGGAGTTGTAGATTTCTATCAAACTGTGCTCAAGATTGCTGCCTTAATATGTCATCCAGTCCTCATAGAATTTGGTAAGCTTTCAGGATTAAAAAGAAGTGCAGTTAGCTAAATGCATGCACAACTGTATCTGGTTCCTCTGTTCTAATTCTGTAGCCATTTTTAGGATTGAAATAATTGGATCCAATGAACAGAGTGAGACTGATGTAAAGAATTTTATCTGTATTGATTATAATACTTTATGGAGTCCATTGTTTATGAATTCTGAAATGAACCAATCTGATCTGAACTCTAAAATGATTGTGCATACCTTACCACCTTTCATAAAACTGCATCTGAGTGTGGAAATACAATAAAACTGCTTCATAAATAGACAAATGAAATTAGGATAGACTGGAAATTGTTCATTTTTATCTATCAGGACTTCATCCTTGTGCCTTGATGCTGAAGTCTTGTTCCTTGGAGAAGTAAATGTGATATATTAGCATTCATATTTGCTTGGTTGTGAGTCTTATTTAATTTGGAAATCATGAATTAGCTAAACTGCAGAGTTCTGCCCCCCTCAAATCATGACACCCACTGGCTGTTCTAGGTCAAGTCATTTCTCACCCTTATTAGGAAGGCAAAGTGAAAGCACCATTAGCCTCTGAAAAGGAATGATGGAATACAGATGTGACAATGAAATACAGCCAATATTGCTTTCACATGTTGTGACCTTGTATCTGAATTCATCTCTTACTACTGTTGTGGAATCACTGGTGGTTACAGGTAAGTTTGTGGACAATTTTTTCCCCCAGCTTTGGTCTCCTCACTATAAAAATAAAAATACACTATATCCATGTAAGAGTTATGAAGGAACTTTGAAAACCTGTACTGTGCAATGTATATTTTTCCAGATATGACAGTGGTATAATAGAGTTATTACTGTGTAGTATTGTATGGCCAAATAGGTTTTAAAAGCATTACAAAAAATCTTAAACTTTTAAAGGATTACTGCTGTGGGGAAGTATGAAGACAAACAATAGCCTCATTATACCATTTCCATACCTGTGGAAACCATAATCTGTCTATGCACCCTATGAAGGACTACAGGAATAAAGGAAATACACAGAGATCTTAATACCAAGTGACACAAATTTAATTTTTAATCACTGGCACATGCACTTTATTAGTGTACTACTCAGCTTATAGCATCTCAGTGAAGAGCAGAAACATACTGAGTATTTACCTTGATATGTTTGTAAGTTAGAAATGATTAATTTCATTAAAGGTACCTGCACAAAATCCAATTATCCTTTGATCGTATTATTTATTGTTTCTAAAGATATATTTGCCAATGTCAACCATATTTCTGGTGCAAATGTTCACTATAAAAATATATACTTGTAAACAAAATACAATTTCTGGTGGTGTACTTCCTGGAAGAAGGACTTCCACTTCAGTGAACTCTATGCATACATTTGTTTTTACAAAAGAAGCTAAATAAAACATAGCTGGTTTCAGACATTTCAAATGTCACACAATTACCTCTTATAGTCTTGTAATTGTAATCTTTAGCCCTCTCAAGATATTGTCACACAGATAAATGCTCAAATCAGTTCCCCCCTTATACTGCCCTTTCTTGTTCAGGAACTGAAATGTAACAACTATGCAAATTATCTAAAGAAACACTCATATGCAAGTTTAGACTGAAAAATATTGAGAACTCCCAGCTTGCCCTACCCAGTTTTTGTCTAATCTTTCTAGGATTGTGCCCTAAAGTACACACAAAAACACAAGACCTTATCAATCTGGCTCTACTTCAGTTATTGGACTGCTACTATTCTCTTATCATCAATAACAGGTAAGGCAAGGTTTCTAAGCAGCTTGTTGAGATCTAGTCATAATTACAAAAGAATTATTGCACAAATAGCAAGACCTATATTGGTATAAAGTTCTTTCTCACTTTAGATATTATTTCCAAATATGTAGGTTTGATTTGGTTTATAACTTTAGAAAGCTAATAATTTATTAGTAGGCCAATTAGTAGTATACAAAAAGGATGTTGAATATTTTCATAAGCTACATGATAGACCAGTTGTCTCATGGAGCTGATATTGAGAAGTGGAATAGTTCAATCCCTGAAATCTCCATATAGGGCAGGAACTTATTCTTCACTGAAACTTTGGAGAGCCACCATCCAGAATTGTAGACAACACATAGGAGGCATACTTGTTCCTAAAAGCCCACATACACACAAAGGATAAGGCCCAAACATACCCATAAGGAGATTTGCCAGAAGTAAATGCTAGATTGGGTTCAATGAACCTCTCTGTGCATGCTCAGAGATTCATTCCGGGTGCTTGTGCTTCTGAAAAATGCTTTGGTCAATAAATAACTTTTTGCATGAAACGTCTGTGGCTTTAAATGTGCAAAGGGAGGAAACCTACCTTGCAATGCTCCCCTCAACAACCCTAAGGTTTTGTTTCTTATTATTAAACACTGAGTCCTATTCAAACATTAAATCTTAACTGATTGCTCTTGACCCAGCATAACACTGGTAAAAGCTGATTATAAAATTAACTCTGCTGATGGTATCAAAATATACACTCCAGTCAGCACACACATTATTTCAAGACAGTTTATGTCCAATACAATTTATGCAGAACAGCACTTGTGATAGAGAGATTTCTACAATGCAGATAAGGCTGGAGGAATCGATAGCAAGCTCACAAACGTCTTCATTCTGCTTAACATGCCGAACAGTAGATGATAAATTCTAAATTGAGAGAAACAGACTATTGACAAGGAAACAAAAGTTCTAAAAGAATCTTCCTGCTGTGTCAAAATGTCAGATTTTGATAGCTGGGTTGCTTCTTAGTCAAATGTTTGGCAAAACAAGCACTGGCATGCATTTTTGACAACATGTCATCTTCAATACCTGAACAAAATTATCTCCCTACAATGTGTGCAGCAGGAGTATACGAGTAAAATACCCCTTTGGACGTTGTACTGTGTCATGATAAGCACAGTTTTAAAACCCTGCCTTTAAAAAACAGCAACCCAATGTTTTTAAAGAAACCAATTTTTCCGGAAAATTGCCACAACTTTTCTTGAACTCCATGTAGAGAAATAGCTATTATTAATGTTTCGTAAGCGAAAGATGTCAACAAAACCGGGTGTCATGTACAATACACCAATAAATGCTTTTTTTTTTTTTTTTTGCATTTATACCATGCCTTTGTAACTCCTAAAATGAACCCAAGGTAGCTTACACAGATGTACTACTTTCCATTTTATCTTCATATCAATGCTGTAAGGTAGGTATGAGACAGGGAATGGCTCAAAGCCACTCAGTAAGTTTCATGGCTGAGTGGGAACTAAAATCCTGACCTCAGACCCTGTTCAACACTGTAATCACCACACTACACATGTCCTCCAATTAGAAAGTGAAAAAAGGATAAAATCATCTACATATCAGAATGTGCTGGCATTTAGGAATTATTCAAAGGAATTTTTTTGTCCCATTATTTTACAAAAAGCTCCAAACACTTTGGTGGCACCACTAACTTCTTTTGTCCAGTTCCTTTGCCTTCTTAAATGGGTTTCCAATTATGTTTTTCACAAAGCCAAGACTTTTAAAATAATTTCAGACAGTGACCTTAAAATCAAATGCAAAGACACATCAGGTTTTTGTTTCTGGAAAATATAGTAAATTTAGTATGAAACCTACTCTACCATGTGAAATTATGATATATCCATAGGTATCACCCACTGGTGGGCACCATTTTTTCTTCAGAATTCCCCTTAGAATAATTGTTTTGTGTCATCAAGCTGTCTCTGACTCATGCTGACCATATGCATGAATGCCAACCAAAATGTCCTGTCCTTGACAGCCCTGCTCAGTTCCTATAAACATAAGGCTGTGGCCTTCTTTATAGAATTGTGTCATTGCATTTTTGTTCTTCTTCTTCTGCTTTCAGCTGTCTCTAGCATTATTGTCCTTACCTGTGATTGTTGTCTTCTCATGATGTGCTGAAGCTATGACAGCTTCAGTTTTCTCATTTTTGCTTCTACAGTAGGACCCTTTAGTTTGTCTTTCTGTCAATCTAGGGTATTCCCAAAGTTCTCTTCCAGCAACATTTTTCAAACTCATAAATTTTCTTGCTTTCAGTTTTCCTTACTGTCCAGCTTTCACACCCATATGTAGTGCTCAGGAATACAATAAGGTAGATGATCTTGGCCTTGGTATCCAGTGAAACATCCTTACACTTGATGATGTTTTCTAATTCCTTCATTGCTGCCCTTCCATCGCTCAGTCTTCTTTAAATTTCGTGGCCAAAGTCCCCTTTTGAATGAGTGACTGAACTAAGATATGCAAAATGTTTCATAATTTCAATATCCTCATTGCTAAACTTAAAGCAATGTAATGCTTCTGTAGCCATTTTTGTTTTCTTAATGTTCATCTGTAATCCTGCTTTTGCACTTTCCTCCTGCTGTTTCAAGAAGAGTCATTTCAATTTATTGCTGCTTTTTTGCCAATGATATGGTATCATCTTCATATCTCAAATTACTGATGTTTCTTCTACCAATTTTCACTCCTGTTTCCTCTGATTCTAGTCCAGCTTTCCGTATGATAAGTTCCTTATGACTGAACAGATATGGAAATAAAACATACCTTTGTCTGACACTTTTGCCTATAGAAAACCATTCTGTTTCTCCATATTCTGTTCCATATTTTTATTCGCAATAAAGGTTATACATCAGGAAAATCAAATGCTGAGGCACATCTATAGCTTATCAAGATCCATACATTCAAAGGCTTTGCTACAGTCTATGAAGCATAAATTGATATGTTTCTGAAATTCTTTGGTGTGTTCTTATATTCAACATATATTTGGGCTATGGTCTTGAGTGCCTCTTCTCTCTTGGAATCCAGCTTGACCATCAGGCATTTCACATTCCATATAAGGCAACATTATCCAATTAAACATTTATAAAAGTTTCATAATTCCTATAGAGTCCATTCTTCAGGACATTACACAATCATTTCTTATATGAATCTGGTGGATTGTTGTATAGTACTGTTAGGATGGCTAATTTTAATATTTAAATTCACAGCATTAAAATGTTTTTTGACTACTGCAGCAGATACTTTTGTCAAATAATTTGCATTTGCTTTCTTCTGCCATGCTAAAAATATCAAATAGGCTACTTGTGTTAACATATGGCAATTGAACCCAAAGAGGAAAAAAAAGTCAGGCTTTTGTAAACTTCACATTAAGTCTCACAGGGAACAGTCTAGCTCTTTTGAAGAACTGTAGTTGTTGTTTTGTTTTTCCTATACATACACCTAATGTGTTTTCCCACTATAATACCTAACAGCTATGTATTAAGCAACAAGTGTATCTGCAGTGTTCTGAAGCAAGCTTACTTTCATTCTTAAAATTATAACACTAATAATTACTTTTAGAACTGTACTGCAGAAAGAATATTCAAAAGGCATTGAGTTTTGTTAACGACATCTTTCAACAGTGTTGGAAGAAAAAACAAAACTGGAGGGTACCATCACCTCTGCAACCTGTCAAAATCCATTTCACAGGTGAAACACATATACAGACTGCTGCCAGGTCTGTAAGCACACAAATTCTACAAAAAACATTCAGACAGTGACTTCAGGGTGGGGGTGAGGGTGAAGTACAAATATTAACAGAAAGCATATTTTAGGAATTTATCTGCCAAAATCTTTGCCAGGTCAAGAGGCAATAATTTCAATTATGATAATAAGATTTAAAAGAAAAAATTCTCTACAGTGAGAAATGGAAAAACTGAAACCAAGTATAGCTTTGCAACTTTTAGATAGCAAATGTTCCTGCCCCAATTGACTGCTTTGACACTGAAGAGTTCTTTGTAGGTTACTACCAGGCATCTTTCCACAGGTTAAGTTGCAAGCATAACCTTTATCCTAGGGGTCCATTCTATATTGGATAGAATATACCATATTTTCCTTCTACTACAGTTGGTGTGCCATTTGGACAGAGTACAATACATAGAATTTTAAAGAAACCTACATTCCAATCCTATATATGCTTACATGACAGTAAGTTCCATAGAGCTTAATCTGATTTCTATCAGAACTAAGTATGCATAGGATGGCATTATCTGAATTATTAAACCTCACAGTTTATTTGCTATGGCTTAGGAAATATAGTGTGTATCTTGTGTGGTATTTTGTATTCTGCATAGGTATAGATTAAAAATACACATGTCACATAGCACTTTCTGCCCACAGAAAATACTGAGAGCAATTTCCATCCATTCTAAATCAGTACACTGAAATCAATATCAGATTCAATGTTCAAAACATTTCCCTATTTGTTCCCTATCTTCTTAAAAAAAAGTCCTTCATTTGCCATTCAAATCTTAAAAACTAAATTCCTATCCAAAGGTTGTAAGAAACAGAACAGAACCAACAAGGAAAGGACTTAGCAAGATACCACATTCTAACCAATTTAAGGATCCTGAACTTTAAAGGACACCAGACTCAAAATTACATCATGCTATTTTCTTGTACTTAGTGGCTGCCTTAAATCAGTGTGTCACGGTAACTGACTCTAAGGCAAACGGATGGTGCAACGACCATTCTTTTGGAAAATTCACTGCAAATTGCAATACAAAACAGAACTCACAGGGCATCTGAGACAAAGACTCAAACAAACTGGGCATTAACTTAGAGCTATATATAAAACTTTAGGAGTGGGCTGTTGCTGTGGCTTCAGCACAATATAGCATACTATAGTGGTGGTACAGTATATATGCTGAACTGGGCAAACAAGTCTTCTCAAACATAAACATCTGTTTTGCCTATAATTTGAGAACTCTTTTTCTTTTAGTCTATCTGAAGTTTGGCATGTCTGATACCTCAGGAAAACTGATGACATTATGGGTACCAGAAGGCAAGCTGGGTCTTCAAAAAGAGAAGAACCTACTATTTCCTTCTATTTCTCGTTTTCCACATGACCTCAATAAGTCTCTGTTGTAATATACTGTCTATTCAGCCTCTGCATGCATCTTTTTCTGTCAGCTTCCTTTTGTTTACTGTCTCCCCTAAACTGCACAGGCTTGGCTTCATTCCCTACAGAGTATCCCCCCACCCCGCCCAACTTAGAGTTCAAGGCAAGATGCCCTGGAAGTATGCTTTATCTGATTCCCACTTTTTTTCCTTGATTGGTTCCCATGAGAAAACCAGGGTGCAGATAACAGAACATTTATGAAGGACACTCGCAATCCAGTCCTGCAGCCAGCAGCAGCACCACCAAGCAACCTGATTGGCTGGATGCACACTAATTCCAATGAAAAGGGTGCTTTAAAAGGGGGAATCAGCTTGAAAAAGGGAAGAGAAAAGCTTAAACCCACCCACCAGATGGACTCACTGTGGTCCAAATTAGGGTCATGCATGCTTACACTCAAGCGAGGCATTCACACACAGACAGACCCAAATGCAGACAGACGAACTCAGCAAGTAGGTTGCTTTGGCAGATGGAATCCTGTGGGCTTTGCTGGGGTGGTGGGGAGGGGGTAGAGATAGCCATTTTTCCTTTATATTTTCATTCTTCTCCCCATTTCTTTGCCTTTCCCTTCATTTACTCAGACATTCTGCCCACCCCCTTCCCTCTTCCTTCTCACCTTTCCTTCCCTTCCAAATTCTGATTTTTGTCCCTTCTTTCTTTTTTTTTAACAACCCCAGACAACTGTTGTGGGGTTACCACATCACAACAAGCAAGCTGAATCATTACCATGGTTCATGGTTTTTGTTTTTGTTTTAATTTTGATGTGCTGGGCAGATGATTAGGCTCATGGTGGTAATTCTCCTCCTCCCACCATCTCCTTCTCTGGTATCCCAGGAGACTCTGTGGGAAGAAGTGCAACTAGTTCTTTGACAGACACAATTGCAAGCTGAAGAGCAAATGAAAACAGGAATACTGTGGACCTGTATGTAGGGGGGAGAGAAAGAGTGCAGGTGGGTTCACATGACACATAAAGCCATGGTAAAATCTCACCATTGTGGGTCTGTTGTGTCACCTAGGCCTACTCTGGAGTTCCTGGAGTAGAATTTGTTTTCTGAAACCACAGAGATAATCAATGGCCTGTTCTAAAAGGTTTCCATGTTTCACCACAGCGTCTACAGTCATCCAGACCTAGAATCACCATTTTACCATTGTTAGAATGGAAACACATAAAATCGCCTGACAAGAGGCAGCAGGGAAGTAGTAGCAGGGAAGTAGTCACTTCTATATTTTGATCACTACTGTATCAGCTTCCTAGCATTAGAGGTGTGATTGCTCACTTTATTCCCATTGGCCAAGCAATATGTCTGTCTCTGTATATATGTTTGGAAATAGGAACTCTGTGGTTGAATATACCAAACTATTCTAGAGGACGATAAATGGAAGCAAAGAAAAGCGACCGCAAGACATTAGCTAACCTGTGCAATTTGTGAGTTTTCCTTTCTACACCTCAGTCTTCACTACAATGACCAGACAGCATGAACAAAACCAAGATATCCCAAGGATATTTTATTTGCATGAACCTTTTAAACAATTCCATGGTCTCGCACTATCAAATTACATAATGTCCCAGAAAAAACAGGGAATTCTAAGACATATAGGATTGGAAGGGAAATCATCCTGACCCCCATGCCATAATCCATAGTAGGGATGTGCAAGGAATCCACCTTGGGCAGAAAATCTGCTGGATTCCATTGTTTTCTCTTCCTGGACTCAGAACAGAGTCTAAGTTCCTTGCTAGCATGTCAGGTTTGTGGGGAAATCAAGTCACACATGCAGCACAAACAGTGCCCTTGTTTGCTTCTAGGAATGGCATCCAGTGATCCTGATTTGCTGCTGGGAATGATGTCCAGTGCACCTGATGTGACCCCTTACCCCATGTGTCAGCATTAGCAGCAGTGAGCAGAAAGGGAGATTGCCTGCCAATGGTGGCTGGAGTGCCTGCTCACTTGACCCCCTTTTGCTATAGGCTGCTACTGCTGCCAGTGGGAGTGAGCAGGAAGGGAGATTAGCTACTGAGAATGGCACTGAGGAAGGCTTCTGCTGTGCAACAGGGCTCTGTGAATGCTTGTGGACTTCTGGGCTTCACTGTCTTCCTTAGAGGGGGATGAGCACCAGAAGAAGCCCAATGGACAAGCATGAACCAGATTTGGGAAAGGCTCAGCACAATCCTAATTAATAGAACACAATAACATTCACCATTCACAACATGTACTTCTTAAGTTATCCATATCTATATTTATATTCCCACTTCAATATTCTTGAAGGCAATAATTTGCCCCTGGTTCTAGAATGTCTCCACACAAACAGTTTTACATTTAAAGACTACCTAATTTCCAAGTTACATTTTCTTTATGCAGCTAAATAAAAAAGCTTCAATTTACTCTTCTTCCACTGTAATACTTTTTTTACAGAATTTACTTATTCTTTAGCTTAATGAGCACTAATGGAATTGTGTGATTATGCTTAGCAATGTATCTTTGAAGCAGGTAGAAATGAAACTATTCCTTAAAGGTGTCTAAGCAAATATTTCTAAAAAATATTAGAGATAAAAGGGAATAGTTGTTTAAAGAAAATATTACCATAAAAGTTCATTCTGAAAATGCTTGGGGGAGGGGGGGCAGAACCAAAAAGGGTAGAGGAAAATAGCCAATAACTAGCAGTTAGAATATTGATGAATAGCCAGAATACTTTTAATAACTGTAAAGTTGGTATAACTGAGCCAGAGAGATGAGGACACCTTTCTGAATAAGTCACAGATCACTGGATATAATTCAAAAGCATATTGCAAACAGATAAGAATGTAAGAGCAGTGCTGGATGATCAAAGCTGTCTAAGGCTTGTGTTCAGCATTCTGTTCCTATAACAATTGAACATATACCTATGAAAAGCTCAAATGCAGGGTATGAGTACAACAGCACACTCGTATTCATTTTCCCTCACAACTGGTATGGAAAGACAAAATGTCTCTCATTAAAGTTTATCATAAACTTTAGTTCAATCCAGACCAGGCAGAGCTCATATTACAGGTCTGTCTGTCTAGCTGAGTGGGTTTCAGTGTGTAGTATAGATGATGGCACTCTCCCTAAAAGATCCGACATGCACCCGAGAAATTCTCCTGGATCCATCATTGTCACTTGAGTTCCAGGTGGCCTTGGTGGCAAGTTACACCTTTTACTGGCTTAGATTGTTGGGTATATGTAAGAACCTGCATTTAACTGCATGGTTCTGTCCACTATACATGGGGGAAGGGAAGAGTTAATCTCCTAGACAAAATGAGACTAACACCTCTCAGCTTGAGCAATGTCCTTCCCCCACCTCATCGGGAAAAGCAAAAAGGTTGCATGACCATTATTGTCCACTTCTCTCTTGGCATGAGAGAAAAGCACATTCTTTTCTTTCTCTGCTCCTTCTAAGCTAGCCAGCTAACAATGAAGTAAGATGACCTGCATGAAGATACCAACATCTCTCCATGCAAGTCACATGTGGATTGTTTGTGAATAAATAACATTTTTTACCTTCGGAGAAACAGCCTATCCATGTGAATTCTAATAAATCCAGATGTACACAGCAGCCTCTTCACTAAATCTACTATTTAATGCTTACCTCTGCCAAACATGTACATATCAAATAGACAACAGGTTCCCAACTTTGATATAACAGCTGTACCCTTATCTAGACAGAGCTAGCTTGGCAACAGTTATCCATGCCCTGGGAACATTCCGGCTGGATTATTGCAATATATTGTCCCACTGAAACGTCAGAAGTTAAAAAACTCCAGTTAATTCAAAATAGATATGCTAGGTTACTAACTGGGACAAAATGTCTTAAGCATTTTCTTAGCTGCATTGAATTCCAGTCTATTCTGAGCCCAAAGTAAAATGTTGGTGTTGACCTTTTAAGCCTTCGGTGATATCAGACCAGAGTATTTAAAGGCATTACTCCTACTTGGGATCCTTAGATAAACTTCAGAAGCTTTCTTCCAAGTTTCCCAGCCAAAGGAAGCATGATGGGTGGTTACAGGAGAGAGGCTTTTGTCTGATATGGAACATCACTTAGGAAATTAAGTCACTGAAAAGATTTGCCTGGTATATACATTATCTTTTAGGTGCCAGGAAAGATAATTTTGCTCCAGGTATTTTAGAAACCTAGTTATACTATATTATGATAGTTTTATAGGTTTATATGCAGTTTATTGTTTTGCATGTTATTGTTTGAAAAATGTGTATTCTATTTTGTATTTTCAATCGCATATTTGTTTTGTAGCTGTGTATCTACCCAGAAAACATTGAGCGGATTTGAAAAGTAATACATAATTCTTCAGTTTTTCAAAATAGATTTTATCTATTTATTTATTTAAAGCTTTTCTATACCATCCCATACTTAAACGTCTTTAACGATTTAGACAAGGGTGTCCCCCCTCTAGATGTTGGTGCAATGCAAGTTCCATCAGTCCTAGCCAACATATCCAATGGTGAAAGTTCAAAGAAATTGCAGTGCAATAGCATCAAGACATAAACATTTTGCCCATGCATACTTTAATCCTACAATCTGGCTGCTAATAGGTTACTGTCTTCCTCAAAATTGTTACTAAAATGTCTAGACAAAATATTGTATAACTATTACTGACAACTCCTTCATGGATCACTGCCTTGTCATGGCAAAGGGACTTGCGTAGCTCAATGAAGCTATGAGCTATGCCATGCAGGGCCACCCAAGATGGACAGGTCATAGCAGAGAGTTCTGACAAAACGTGATCCACTGAAGAAGGAAATGGCAACACACTCCAGTATCTTTGCCATGAAAGCCCCATGGACAGTACCAAAAGGCAAAAAGATCTGATGCCGGAAGATGAGCCCCTCAGGTCAGAAGGTGTCCAATATGCTACTGGGGAAAAACTGAGGACTAGTACTAGTAGCGCCAGAAAGAATGAAGCGACTGGGTCAAAGCCGAAAGGACACTCAGTTGCTGATGTATCTGGTGGTGAAAGGAGAGTCTGATGCTGCAAAGATCTGTACTCCTGGAATGTATGATCCATGAATCAAGGCAAGCTGGATGTGGTCAAACAAGAGATGATAAAACTGGACATCGACATCTTAGGAATCAGTGAACTAAAATGGACAGGAATGGGTGAATTTAATTCAGATGACCATCAGGTATACTACTGCAGGCAAGAATCTTGGAGCCCAGACATGGACTACTGTGATGTTGAATGGTTTGCCTTGGATTTGAACTGAGATCATTCTGTCATTTAGGAGACTGGCATCTGGTCCTCTCTCTTCCTGGAAAATAGATGGGGAAGAAATGGAGGTAGTGACAGATTTTACTACTTTTCTACTTTACTACTATTTTCCTGGGCACCAAGTTCACTGCAGACAGGGACTGCAGCCAAGAAATTAAAAGATGCTTGCTCCTGGGGAGGAAAGCTATGGCAAATCTAGACAGCATACTAAAAAGCACAGACATCACCCTGCCAACAAAAATGCATATAGTCAAGGCCAAGGTTTTCCCAGTTGCCATGTATGGCTGTGAAAGCTGGACCATAAGGAAGGCTGAGCACTGAAGAATTGAGGCCTTTGAATTGTGGTGTTGGAGGAGACTCCTGCAAGTCCCTTGGACCGCAAGGTGATCAAACCGGTCAGTCCTAGAGGAGATCAACGCTAACTGCTGTTTAGAAGGCTAGATACTGAAGATGAAACTCAAATACTTTGGCCACCTAATGAGAAGGAAGGACTCCCTGGAAAAGAGCCTAATGCTGGGAACAATAGATGGCAAAAGAAGAAGGGGACGGCAGAGAATAAGTTGGCTAGATGGAGTCACTAAAGCAGTTGGTGTGAGCTTAAGTGGACTCCGGGGAATGGTGGAGGACAGGAAGGCCTGGAGGAATGTTGTCCATGGAGTTGCGATGGGTCAGACATGACTTCGCAGCTAACAACAACAAATTACTGACAAACCTAACTACAAAAAATATGTGTGGCTATTCCTGATGACCAGAATTCCATGATTCTTTTACTTGAAAAAAACAGCATTATTTTTAAGGTTTCTAAAAATTATTTTTAGTACAACTACACCTTAATACAGTTTTAAAAAATAAATTGCATTATTTTAAACATCTTAGGAAAATTCAAATTTCTTCTGGGACAATTGAACTTTTAAAGTGTCTAATAATGATCATCCTTTAAACAGAATATGTGTTTGTATTATATAAAATTATCTATATTTATTGTTTTCTCATTTGGTTAGTAGCTGATACTGCATTTGCTATCCTATTTTCTGTTCATTTTATCAGAGCCTCTTTTAAACAATACATGTTATGTCTAAATAGAGCACGTTTCCAAGCTTCATTCATTTACTGTTCAAACTCCCAACTAATTTAATTTCCAAAAGTGATGTTCATAAAATAACTTTAATCCCTTTGTAGTCAGGTCAGCCAAGTTATGCAACTAAACATGTGGACATGTTAGAAAACTGATTTTTTTTAATGTGCTGATATTTTCCCTTTTTAATGAGATTCTAGTTAACCTGTAAAAGCTTTCCCCAAACTAGTGTCCCACAAATGTTTAGGACTTCAGATTCCATCAGCTTCAACCAGCATGGCCAATACTCAAGAATATTGGGAATTATAGTTCAAAACTTTGAGAAGCTACTAGTTTTAGGAAGGCTGAGCTATAATCCCATGAAAGTGTAAATCAATAATGTGCCAGTTAGTGTTAATAATTATTACATTAATCCTGGTGGGTCTCAGTAATCACACTGACACTGAACAAAAGACAGATTGTTCAACATAACAGGTAAAAATGGGAAGGTTGCTCTCAGACACCTAGAGCATGGCATGTAATTGAAGTTTGGGACATGTTAACTGAACATACTAGTAATTAAGTTTCACTAGTTTTTAATGTCTACAGACCATTATCCCATACTCATTTTACAACTTGCTGGTTGAAGTACTCAGCTACTTCTGTGTGTGAAAGTATGGTTCTTTTTACACTTCCAACTTACACACCTACAAAAGATAACACATTCAGATGGACAATGGTTAAAATGCCAATTTCAGCACTCATTCATCCCATGCCATTTCATACATTAAAATTTTAAGCACATGGAATAATATAACTAGAAATTGCTTAAGTTTTACAACTTCCATCTTCCATTCACTCTCTCCAAGCAACCATCTGGTTGTTCAAGCCTGTTATAAGTAGTCCTGTTGTTATAGGGGAAACAATTCCATAAGAAGATTAGATATTAGTTTAAGCTGCCTTGGTACAACTGAATAAGCCTGAGCCTCCAGATATACAAATGCTAAATCCACTTGCATTATCATTTCATAAGCAATGAGAAACCTCAGAGCTTTCTGGAGCTGTTAAAAAGCATCCCACTACAACATAAGTCTATTTCACAGACATACCAAATCTGTTTATTTTTGAATAGAAGCAGCCAACCTTATTTTAAGTCATAGTGTAATAAATACATTAGGGTATTAAGTATTAAAATTATTAGAAGTGAAAGTAAGGGAAGGCAGGAATATTGAAGTCTCCTGTCTCCAGCAAATATGTAATGAAATTTAAATTCAATCTAATTCAAAATCATTTACCTTTGTCACAATGCAAAAGCATATTTTCTATCAGTTCAGAATATAGATGGCCTTTCAAGCTGAATGAAAAATTACTCTGTCTCTTTTGATCTAATGTTAATTTTCAAGTTTTGAAAAGCAGTCTATAGTCATTTTATATAGGCCAATATACTAAACACTTCTTTATAACATCGAGCTTTAGGTGATAATTGGTAGTATTTTAAAT
This sequence comes from Varanus komodoensis, assembly GCF_004798865.1. Lineage (NCBI taxonomy): Eukaryota > Metazoa > Chordata > Lepidosauria > Squamata > Varanidae > Varanus > Varanus komodoensis. The sequence goes on from NW_025335409.1 coordinate 5,179,422, forward strand.
TTGCACTTTCAATACATGAACACATACCATTTTCTTCTAGTCCCCTTTATGCCTTGAGATATTGTTAACCAAAGTAGACAAAAGCAACACTCCTTTAATTTGTGCTGCAAGCTGGAGTTTACTTTAATATCGTGGGTTTACAGAATAGCTGTTCAGCTTTTTAATTTCATCTTGATACTTTCTAGAAGAAAATTTATAGAGGAATATATTATCCTTTTGTTTATGTTCCTTCCAGTGATCAGTTCAGATTTTCATAGTTGCATGATGATATTTTATATAGCAAGCACTGCAAAATTAAATGTCATTTCCATTAAATAGGAACTATGAACAAAAAACTACATTAGCCCTGATCCATATCTATACATATGCTTCCGAGTATCATGAATGAAAAAGAATGAACAACTATACAGTGAAGCTAACCATTACATTTATCAACTTTCTTCATGAGCAGAATGATGAAATTTCTGTTCGTACAGGCATGTCTACCCCTGTAACAGTTTTCATGCATCAGAGTTATTAGCACTTCACAACCAAAAGCTCATCATTTTGATAACAAAGTAAGAGAATATTACTTCTGCACTCAATACACCTTCACTGTAGATCCTCTACTATCCCATTCCAATTTAGGGTGAAATCCAGGTGGCTTTACAAACTTCATGGTCATTCTCCATATACTCAGTCACATGACTATCGAAGTAGGCCTTGCCTAGCATGTCTGAACAATGGAATGATTAAAGCAACTATGCAAATCTTTATACTATATAAATTAATGGAACTATCAGACCTTCAACTATTTCATGCAGTGCTCAAGTTCAGAGAAGCCTCCCACCACTTCAGCTAGTTTTATAGAAGACTTAATGGACAGAGTCCTGTGAAACTGGTTAATGATTTTTCCTTTTGATTTGCACACTTCCATCATCCTGGTCTGCTGACAGAGTTTTGACCTATTCATCCCTATATGCTAATTGTCTATATATCGGGATTTTAAGTGACTATTCTACCATATGACCTGTACAACCTTGGGCCCTGCGTTGTGAAATCATAGCATTGCCAAGTTCTTTGAATAGGAAGAACATATTGTTGTTCTATTACCCATCATAACTTTGGAGCTAGGTTGCAAAGGAAAAAGTTATTAAGGTAATCTGGACTTAGATTGTGGCACAAAATAAATTGAAGAACTAGAATTCTAATCTCAAGAAAAAGAGTATGTACAAGGGGGAAAATCTCTGGGCAAAGGTATTTGTATCTTACTGGAATGGAAACCCCTAATTGTCGCTGTCATCTTGAAAGATCTGTAACTCAGGAACAGTAATTTTACAGAGTCTCACAGCTCTCACATGTGTTCACAGGCTGAAATTTAAAAAGCTTATCCTCACACGCTGGAAACATTTTACGGAAAATCAGGAGAAATAGATATGTGAAATCCTTACTAAGTTTTCAGCCTGTTTAGACAATTGATATTCCATGTCTTTTTTTTCAGTTGCGAAGACAGAAATTATGTTTGTTCATGGAGGATTTTTTAAAGTTAAATGCATTTAACTTGCATTAACTTGCATTTAACTATTTCACCTTGACCTAATTCAAAGGTCTCTTTTTAAGAGAGCTTAACTTCTCTTGTTTTACACAGTTCTGGAGGGCAAAGGATAAACCTTAAAAAAAAAAGTTTTTTTCTCTGTCTGATAAGCTATGTAAAGCAGTATTAAAATGCATTGCACTGCCTGACCAACCTGGCCTGTGGTTTAAACTAATCCAAACACATAATTGTGTTCCTGATTGCTTATTGATAATAATGTTATTGATAATATTATCAATAAGAAGCAACCAAGAAGAGAATTATGCCTTAGAAGGCTTAGTAAAAATGGACAATTCAAAAAGATAATAAATGTGGATATGCATAACATCATAACATTTATTTATTAATCAGACCAAAAATTCCTACCATTTTAGTTCTCACTCAAGCACATATGAGTCCTTATCCTAGATGTCCAGAATTCAGTGTAAGGATCAGTTACTGAGTCCTAATCATCTATCTTGTCTAAACAAGATACAAGTTCTCACTATCAGTTAAAAGCATAGAATTTTGCCTTCTCTTATTATAGTTTTTTTTACAAGATTGTTCTTCTTAAATAGGTAACAATGTCTCCACCAATATGGCCATCTCATTCTCTTTTGAAATAAATCATAATTTTACTTTCATCTTTGTTGATGTTGGTTTAATCAGTGAAGTATAAAATGATCTTGCATACACTACTTTTAATTCACATATATTCTTTTCTTAGAAATTATTTTTCATAGGCTGCATAGCATGCTATTTTTCCATTTTGCCACATCTCGTTTTTTGTTTTTGAACCAATTTCTAAATTATGAAGCTACCCTTACAGAAAGGGGAAGGTTATGCAGTGCCTGTGGGCACCCATGTGCTCCCAGACAGTTTGCTAGTCATATCTGTCTTCCCAAATTTCCAATAACTTCATTCAAGAATTTGAGGTGCCGTGTACTGATCTTAGCCTCTGAACACCATACAGAAGAGCATACATGATAAGATGAATTTAATCACTTAAAGAACTGTCAAAGGAACATGCTATGAAACATTGTAAACTGCTGTTGTTGCTTATAAACCTTAGACAGGATGTGGATAAATATTATAATTACATTATGTGGATAAATATTATTACATTTATATTCCACCTTCTTACCTCTTGTGAGGAACCCAAATTAGCTTTGCTGTTGCTGCTGTTATGAGCCATCAAGTGCTCACCAATGTTCAAGAACCCTATGAATGAATGTCCTCCAAAATGTCACATCCATGACAACCATGCTCAGCTCTTTTAAATTCAATGCTGTGGCATATATTATGGAGTCCATCTCATATTTGTCTTCCTTTTCTTCTGCTTTGACTTTCCCTATCATGATTGTCTTCTCTGGGGAGTCTTGCCTATGTAAGGTGTCTTACATAGCTCCATTTAATCTTCACTTTCAACTTGGTTAAGTAGGATAGGGTGACAGTAAATGACGATCCCAAAGTTACCCAGGAAGCCTTATGGCTGATTGTGGACTAGAATCCTGAATGTGGACTGGTGCCCAGTCCAGAATTTTAACCATCCCACTACACTGGCTCTCATAGAATACTAAAGTTGGAAGGGGCCAGAAAGTCATTGAGTCCAACCCCCTGCTATTGCAGGACCCTATCCCACACAGATGTCTGTCCTTTGTGAATGTTTCTAATGAAGGAAAAACCACAACTTCCCCAGACATAGGTTCGATTGTCATACTGTTCTGAAAAAGAAGGAATTCTTCCTGGGGTCTAGTCTGAATAGACAGAGTAGTAAAGAGTACTTTAAAATAAGTTTTTTGTCAAACCACATTGTTGTATCTGAATGTGGTGTTGAAATCTTCATGAAAACATGGTCTGTTGGTTCCATGAAAAAGCCTTTTAATTTTGTTCCTCTTCTTAAGCAGGCTTATATCCTATGTGATTTGTAGTTCATAGAACTTAGCATGTTTCATATCGATTTAAAATTTCAGAAAATTTCATACAAAAATAATTGATATAGTGTGGTGGGAAAAAAATTCAGTCCAAAGGCTGTTTCATTCTAGAAAAGACATTGGGAACTCTCCATGGGTGTGAGTCAAAAGAGGTGTTGCCCAAGACATACTGTATGCCCAAGACATACTGAATACCAAAATATGATTCTTGAGCTACGAAGAAGCAAGCAGGACAACCCTCTACATGTCTTCTCAGAAGTAAAAATGATGAGCCTCAGAAATAAACAGGACTACATCATTTAGCAGTGTTGTGAGCTAGGTGTCCCTTCCCAAGCAAGACAATCACTCCAGTATGTCTTGTAAGAGCCTTTTATTGTTCACAGGAATCTAAGCATTCACAATACTCTGAGCTTACACAAGGAGAAGTGTTGACCCCTCTCTGCCCCCCTCTACCCAAAGCTTTGCTTATGAACCCTTCAGGTCAGGTATCTGGAAGGTGGGACATTGTGAAAATGCATGTGGCTGCATTCTGTACTCTGAGCCCCTAATTGGGCCAGCCTGTGGCTGTGATGACAGGTCCATGTCCTCATGAGGCTTTATTTTAAATGCTGTTCCTTAAACATTTTATTATTTAAGGAGCATTTTAGTTTTCTTAGTTGTACGTTGATGTAAGGACAATCCATGCTATATTATATATTTTTCAATTAAGTCAAATTATGTCATTACTTGGACTGAACGTATGTCTATACATATAGATGCATAGATTTGGTGGATGACTAACAGGAAAAAAAGATAACCAAGTCAGTTGTCAAAATTTCATCTCAGTCACATTTCTAAAATAAGTCTTTCCTGCCAGGACGATTCGGCATCTTATTGATACTTTAGTAGGAATGATTTACTTTCACTGCAAAGCCAGTAGATGACTGAATATGTAGTCATAAAAATCTATTTTAAGTAGGCAGACTGAAGACTAACTTGATAATATGTACAGCAAAATGCAGTTCAAATTCCTTTTCAAAAAACAATTAAAAACTTTTCATTTTATGAACCTTTCACATTCTGACAGCGCCTAATCAAGAGGCGCAGATATAAAGAGAAAACATTATTTGGAAAAGCATTGTGCAAATGTCCTTGTAAGGAATTTTAAGTTCCTAAAGCCTTAGATTTTTACATCCATCCAACCATGAGCCAATTAAATCCTTCTCGGCTGCTGAGTTTTTCTAATACACCTGTATATTTAACACATGATCATCAATATTACAAACATTATTAAGCCAGTCCTTAATGGACTGAAATAATTTAAAATAAGCAGTGTATATATAGAGGTGCTAAGTGTGTCAGGCCATGAGTAACTTCTGGTTTATGCATTCTTATGACACATCTTGGGACCTTTAGTACCTCAGTGCTGACAATTCAAAACTGGTCTCTGTTACAGAATAGTGAGGGAAAAAATAGGCAGCTTAGGTTTGCTTAGGTTTGTATGGTATGCTACTTGTATTAAATATTAATATGTTACATTTACCACAAAATAACCATGTTGGTGAAAAAATAAAAGGGTAGGTAGGGAAAGGGGATTCTACAAGGGATCGTGGTTTTACAAGACTCCTTTAGCCAAAAACGGTTTACAATTACTTGTCTAAGTTCATAGGTAGATAGTTTCAAGTTGTTGCCCTGAATATACTTTTAGCATGAGATACTGAACTGAAGCTAAGATGACCAAATAATCCTTTATTCCCCTAATTATTTTTAGAAATGTCACTTGCTTTTTAGAAAATCAGAATGTGATACCTTGGTTCTTCAGATTTTGTGATATTCTGTTCCCTTAGTATTAGACCATTTCCCATACAACCAAAAAGCAGCACTGTATCTTAGGAACAGGTGGGAAAAACTGCCCCCTCCCCCATTCAAAACATATGGTCTACAACTAAGCTACATCCCCTCTTTTCCAATCTGGAAGAACTCAGAAGTATAATTAGAAATGCAGTATGGCATTATTGTGTGTTGTGGCACTAAAAGAAACGGTGACAAGTCACTACCAATAACAGGAAATAGGGCGTTTGTTATTCTCTTCTAAACATCTGTTGCATAAAATACAATTTGCTCAATTGTGCACATTGTATCTCCTATGAGTCAATTAAGTATTATTTTGAATGCAAATGCATCTACCAGTTTCTAAAACCCGAGCATTGCCAAAAAATAGTTTGTTCTAAACATTTCCTATAATTTCAAAAAGCTCCAGTCAGCTTCAGCATATTGATCCTTTAAATATCAAAAGGAGAATAGTTCAGTGACATGGTACAAGAACAGAAAGGTTAGAGAAAGACCCATGCTGTCCCTGATCACCAGAAAGAATATTAAAGAAAGCAGTAAATATGTAGTTAAAGAAATCTGGATGTATAAGAACATATGTTGTTTTACTTAATTTTGATCAATTTAAAAGTAGAAATGCCTATATTCTTTCAACTTGTTTTAGCATGCCATCTGGTTTAATTAATCCTTAGGTACAATGCTATAAAGTTAATAGCAATGATGTTGCTAAGCCATCAGAATGAATGTTTCCATTGCAATATTTGGCTAAGGGTATTTCTTTTAAACCCATTTACTGTGGGTTCAATGTAATAATATTTTGCTTGTGTTGCATTGCTGCTATTTCTTAGCAGATGTTGCCTCTGAACTATCACCTTTATAATGAGTGAATGTTTGCAATTTCAATAAAATTATGTAGTGATTTTAAGCTAGAAATTATGAGTTCAAGGGAAATGCAGTTAACTGACATAAATTTTGTTTTAAAAGCAACTATTGTTACAGTAAGCCTAATAAATGAAGTCAGTTATAGATGAAAAACAAATATTGAGTTCCTAACACAAGGAAAATGCAGCATCCAAACATATTAACCTGAATAGCGAACCAGCCACCAACCAAATCCAGCAACCAGTCACTCTGTGTCCTCTGGCATGTACTGATGACTCAATGGAAGAGAAATGTTCTATGTCATATTTTGGTTTAGACACTGGAAAAACAAAGCAACAGGGGAAGTCCTTCTTGACATTTCCTCCTTTTCAAATGCCTGTTGCTAATTGAGTTACTATAAAAATAAGAAGATTGTCTGATTCAAAGGTTTATTTTAACATATAAACCTTTGAATCAGACAGAATCTTCTTATTTTTATGCTAACCTTATGCTATTCAGCTACAATTTTAAACTACCTAGAGAAAGTCAGTCAGACAGACAGACAGACCGACAGATGAAAGTTGAACTTGAAAAGAGGAAATACATTTATAAGGTATTATTATTCTATTATTATTTTCTATTAATATACAAATTTCAAAATAGCTTTGGAATGTCTTTCATCCCACAAGACACAATATATTTTTAAAAATCGTAATATACATCATATACATCAAACCCATTATTATTAATATTACAACAAGACCCCTTATCCATGGGGGGTAGGTTCCAAGCCCCTAGTGGAAGCCTGAAACTGTGTACAGCAAACACTATTGTACACTGTTGTACATACATATCAATTTCACAGACAGAAGATCTGTTCTCACCATACATCTTAGCAACCTCAGCATACGATTTTCTTTCTTTCCCTATTAAATCAAGAATTTTCAGTTAAAGGAAGTACAACTTCTATCTGGCACTTTATGACTTCTCTTTTGGACTGTCATCAACCACAGTTAAATGAACCTGAGGTAAATGAACCAGTGGATATACTAGATTTTTGATACAGAGTGGTACCTTGGCTCACGAATGCCTCAGTTCATGATCAAATTGGGTCGTGAACAGAAATTTCAGAAAAATTTTGTCTCAGTTCACGAACTCTGCATTGGGTGACAACCACGATCACAGCCATGTTGCCGCATGACCACGATTGTGATCGCATACCCTGCACAATCACGATCACGCCTGTCTGCCCTGCATGAGCACGATCATGATCATTGCCAGTTCCCCCACCTCCAGCACAATCACTATCGCACGATTAGAATTTGGACACTCCCTCCAAACAATAACCTCCCCCCGCACCTAGGTTAGTGTTCTCTACTGTACTTAGTTATTTTGTTGTTCCTTATTACTTTGTTTCAAATTTTTGTGATTAAAAAAAATTTACAGAACAGATTAACCTGATTTACATTGAAACTTATGGGGAAATTTAACTTGGCTCGCAACCAATTCAGTTGGTTTAACTCGGGAAATTTAACTTGGCTCACAACCATATGCACAGACAAGAGCTTTGTGTGTTGTTTTAAATAAGATTGTTTATGATTATTGTGAATAACATACCTACACTTGTAAAATGCTAGGTATCAGTTCTGTAATTGACTTCTGTAAGGGATATTCCCTTCCCATACTTTGACTGTTCCAGATTATTTGAAAATTAAATATTCGGAAACCACAATGTTTTGTATGCGACATATTCTTTACAGGCATCCTTTTCTTTCTATTCTCCTCTCCCCTTTAGGTTATCAGGTTTGGCATGATTAGACAAGACTCCTGTTGTGCATGTATATGGATTCAGCGGAAGATGCACGTCTTCAGTGATACTTCTACCGCTGACCTGTTCCTAGCAGTATGTCCATAAAATGAACAAAGGCTGTATGATTGACTAGGCAATGCACTGTTTTCTCCATTCACACACTGAAAATCCCAGGCAGCAGTACAAAAAAAGTGTATGAACAAAATGAAATGAAAATGCGAGGAAGTTTTTTGAGTGGTCCGAGGGCTGATCACAACTTGATCATCACCTAATTATGAAGAGTAAACTGGCAGGATCATATATTCAAGTGGCAAAAATGTTCCCAATAGTTCCACAGCTAGTCCCAGCCAATCACCAGCCTGCTAAACAATGAGCAGCTTTCTGTTTTATAAAAACTAAAACCTTTCCATTTGGAGGGCAGACATAACAACTGTTGTAATGAGAAAAAAAAAAAAAAGGAATGGAAGGTGAATCAAATATTTTGGAGAATGTATTTTTCTACTCTGGAAATAGCAGCAGCTGCTAATAGCTTTCTAACACCATCGTAGAAACAAATAAAAACACACATCACAACATTTACAGATGTTAATTTTTAACCAGTGTCTTAAATTCTTATCTGGAATCAAAACAATGAGTTCACATATTATCTAATATAATTCTGAACATGAACATGATAGATTTTATAAGTTTATGGATCAGATCATGACAACTGTAGACCATCTGAGAAACTAAGGCAAAACATGAAGCATATACAGTGGTACCTCGGCTCACAAATGTAATCCGTTCCAGGACTCTGGTTGCGAACCTAGGTGGGGAGAAGGTTATTGTTTGGATGGAGTGTCCAAACCATAATTGTGTGATAATGATCGTGCTGGGGAGGGGAGGGAGACAAGCGCATTTTGAAACTTCCACCCAACATTTTCTAACCAGGAAAGCAAAAAGTATTCAGTTCCTACTTAGCTAAACCCAAGTGCTGACCTAGTTAGGCAAAACAAGCATATTGGTTCTTGCATGAAGAAGGTTGCCAAAGACCCTCATGTGTGAATGTATACCTGATTTGGAAAATATCTGGAGAGAAGCTCTAAGGCTGAACACATGAAAAGGATCAAGAATAACAGACAGGACTGTTACATAATCCACATTTAGTGCCAGCTTTTCTAAGATATTTATTTATTTATTTAAAGCTTTTGTATCCCACCTTTCACAGTGTCTCGGGGAGGTGTATCAGGTAAGATACAAATTACATTAGGTGGTAGTGGCGGAGGAGGAGGAGATATGCTATTCACATTTTATGGCAGATTAGTTTATGATATGCCACAATCTATGTTGGAGTTAAGTATATTAACTAAGGCACATTAAGAGAGATGGAACCCAAATTTTTTAGTGTCTGAAAAAAAAAATGGCAGTAAGGGAATGAAAAGCTATATTGCAGAGTTTGGTTTTAGCAATAAGATAGAAAATGAATTCTCTAAGAGAGTTGAAAAGGTGGCATATGTAAGGAATTAAATACAATGGGAAAACAAAGTTTAGATTAGTAATTGTTTTAGGTTATATCTCAAGAGCAAGAAATGATTAGTAGATGACTTGGAAATGCAATTTCATTCAAGGCTGGCAGCACAATCCTATATATGTCTAATCTGATTTGAGTTCTACTGAGTTGAATGGATTTACTTCCAGGTAACTAGACACAGGATTGCAACTTCAGGGAAGAACCATCCTGTTACACCACAGGAGCCCACTGCTAGCACAATGGGGAGTTTGCACTATAAAGTATCTCTGGAAATGAGCAACATCAGGCCTTTCTGGATTAGGATAGGGTAGCAAAGTTTCCTTTGGTATGCTCCACTGACCTGGCCCATTCTGGAAGCAAACGTATCTGGATGCTTTTAGAATTACTAATTCTTTCTTGTTTTAGTTTTGGGTGCCACTGATGCACAGGAAACACAGGGCACTGCTTTTAGATTAACAGTTGAAGGCAAGAATAGCTTGCCAAGAATTATAAATGCCTTTCTAAAATTATGGATACTAAGAAATTTCTCCTTTTCATTTTTTTCCAAAGCAGCATCTCTAAAGTTTCAGACGAATTTCCAATATATGGCTTCACTATTAATCATAATAAGTCATTGAAAACTTAATTTATACTTTATTTATCATTAAATTTATCATTATCTGTACCTGAGTTAAAGAAAGCCTATTCAAATGTTTACAGACTATATATTATACATCACCTTAGAAATTCAAGCTTTTTCAAATGTCTAGGTTTTCTTTTTTGAATCATACTTTATTACTTTTAATAGCAATCCTAGAAATCCCAAAATGTTATTTCCATAAAAATGCAAATTCTAATATAAAGTAAATTTGGTAGACTATTATGTCAAGACCTGTGATTCTCTCACTATGACCAATTACTCTTCTGTTTTGCAGCTCATGTTAAGATTCTATTATTTTACCGTTCAACATCCAGACAAATGTTTAATTTCATATCTTGTTTTAAATACTGTTTAGTTAGACAATCATTGTAGACAGATTAGCTCTCTGAAAACAAGTATTTAAAGATGGCATCATGCACGGCAACTGCCTTCTTTTTCTGGCTTTAAGCAAAATATAGTTTGCTGTTTCATTTGGAAGGAAGCATTCCACAGGTGAGGGGAGAAGATCAAAGCCATATATATGTTCCTTCAAGGTTTGTTATTTTGGCACTATGGTTTAGCATTCTATCTTAACAGCTTTCTTACTCACTATACTGCCCACATTTTTAATGTGTGATTATGATTGTCATTACTTCCATAATCTTTAAAATTATTATTAATTACTATAAATTCATGCCATGGCAATGGATAGTGAGATAGATGTCTCATAAACATAGCCAAGAAAGTACAAAGAAAGAGGTAGCTTTAAAAATAAATAAAAAGTTGGGTTTTTAGAATCTGGAACATCAGTTTCCATGGCAGCATGAATGATCACATAATGAACTAAATTATCAGCCCTAGGTGTTTGGATTATTATAAATGGGGGTGGAATGATTAATTCATATATGGTGTCATTCATGCACATACAACCCCAAATGCCATCTTCTATGACTGCTTGGTTTCTCATCACACCCTAAATAGAAGAAAATACTATGGTTGTCTATATAATTTTCTCCTCTGTGTGTCATGAAGGTTAGCTATTTATAGACCCCATTATCAACATGGCAAAGTTTTACAAGACCACTGTTAAAGGCCACAAGCCTTATCTTTAGAAAGCGATTTTGTAAAACCTTCATAGTATTTTACTCTTTCAAGGAAGTAAATATTGCTTGTCAAATGTTTGTGTGTGTTTGTGTGGGTGTGTATTTGTCACTTGAATTATCTGCATTTGATTATTGTATAGGTAAACAGCCTAGTAAGGATATGAACTAAAATTAATTTAAACCCTGCAAATAAACTGAAACTCATAAAACACAGAAGTGCTGTTGGTTGATCTGTCTGACAGATTAGATGGTCACTGCTCTGTCATGGATAGGGTCACACTTAGCCTAAAGAACAGGGTCCATAGCTTGGGAGTGTTCCTGAACCCAAAACTATCACTAGAGTCCCAGGAAACCAGAAGCGCCTTTTTTCAGCTGTGATGAATCCAACAGCTATAGCCTTATCTGGATAGAGCCTGCCTACAGTTACTCATGTGCTAGTAACATCCTGAACAGATTTCTGTAATGTGCTCTACATAGGTTTGCCTTGAAGTCTCCATGGTCTGGAGACTTCAACTGGTCCAAACTAGGACTGCACATCTGGAGTCGAGTATCAGTTTGTAAGTCCATATAACACCTAGTCTTGTCACACTAGTTGCCAATTGAAGCTCAGGCCCAATTTAAGGTGTTTTAACATTTAAAGCCCTTAATAGCTTGGCACCTGAAGGACTGTTTTTTCCAATATACAGCTATCCACCCACTGAGATCTGGGAATGAGGTCCTTCTGAAAGAGCCATCCGTAAAGGAAGTAAAAGTGATGGTGATTAGAAGAAGGACCTTCTTGGTGGCTAGCCCCTACCTTTGGAATGGACTTCCTAGATAGGTCCTCCAGGCACCGTCACTACTTCCATTTTGACACCAGGTAAAAACTGTCCTCTTTCACAGTTATTTTGAAACCTGATTTTCTGTAGGAGGTCATTCTACTACCCTCACCTGTCATTCAGTCCATCACTCTGCCTAAGCACTGGTTCAGGAACATCACTGCCTTACCTGGATCTAGTGAAAACTCTGACTTGATTTATCTAGAACCCACTTGTTTGTCTTTCTCTTGGTCCAAGGTATTTGCAAAGCTCTCCTCCACCGCCATGTTTTAAACAATTTTAAGCAATATTCTTCTTGTCAATTTTCATCACTGCCCAGCTTTCACACCCATACATCATGACTGGGAATGCAATAGTTTGGATGTTCTTGACCTAGATCTTAATCCTTCATTGCTTCCCTTCCAAGTCACATTCTTGGCTGAGGTCTCCCTTTGAGTTGATGACTGAGCTAAGGTATGTGAAATCTTTCACAATTTTGATTTCTTCATTATTAACAGTAAAATGCTATAACTCTTCTGTGGGCATCATTTTTGTTTTCCTAATATACAGCTGCAGTCCTGCTTTTGTACTTTCTTCTTTCACTTTTACCAGGAGTCATTTCAAATCACTGCTTTCTGCCAGTTGTATCATCTGCATATCTTACATTAGTGATTTTTCTTCTTCACTCCTTTTCTGTTTCTAATTCAGATTTTCTTATACATTGTGCATACGGCCTGAACAAAAACACACCCTTGTCTAACACCTTTCCTATGGGAAACCATTCTGTTTTTCCGTATTCCACCGTAAATGTAGTTTCTTGTCCATGATACTGGTTATGCATTAGGACAATCAGGTGCAGAAGCAGAGCAATTTCTTTCAGGGTCATCCATAGCTTCTTATGATCCACATAATCAAAGGCTCTGCTGTAGCCTATAAAGCACAGGCTGATCTTTTTCTAAAATTCTTTGGTGTGTTCCAGTAGCCAACATATATTTGCAATATATATTTGCAATATGTTCTCTAGTGCCTCTTCCTTTTTGGAATCCAGCTTGGATACCTGACATTTCTTGTTCCATGTAGGATAGTATTCTTTGTTGCAATACTTTGAATATTACTTAGTGTGTGAGAGAGTTTAATACAGTGATCCTATGGTTGTTGCAATCTGTTGCAACTAATTTCTTGTGAATTGGAATATATATTGAACTTTCCCAGTTTGTAGGCTATAGCTTTAGTTCCCAAATTGTTGACATATTTTGTTAGTATCTGGACTGATTCATTTTCTGCAGCTTGGAATAGTTCTAGCCTATCTACTCCATGCTTTATTCTTTTCAAGTGCTTTCAGAGCAGCTTTCACTTCACTTTCTAATATTGCAGATTCTTCTTCATAAGATTCAACTTCAAAGAGGTCTGTCATCCTTTCATCTGTTCCATATAGCACTTCTGTATGTTCTTTCTACCATCTATCTAGGCTTTTTCTTTCTTGTTGCTTGCTACAGGAATTGTCTTTTGGCATTCTTCCTAAAGATATCTCTGGTTTCAGTCCTTCTAGATCATGGTCAATTAAGTTGATTAATGAACATTTGTTCTTTTTGTGGACTTCCTCTGGGATGTAATTTGAGTTGTGTTTTGGCACTGTACTACTGTTAGAGATCTTTTTTCACCTGAGTCTGATTTTTGAAATTAAGATATGATTGTTACTACTACAGTCTGCTCATGGTCTTACTTTGGCAGCAAGAATACAGCTTCTCCATCTCCTGCTTCCAATTACATAACTTATTTGATTTCTATACTGGCCATCTGGAGAAGTCCATGTACACAATCATCTGAGTGTGTGTTTGCAATAACAATCTGTTTGAAGTGTGTGTTTGCAATAACAGGTTGTTGGTTTCACAAAATTCTATGAGTTGTTCTCTTGCTTCATTTCTTACTCCTAGACCAAATTTTACCACAACATTTGATTCTGCTTTTTTTCTTGCTTTTGCATTCCAGTCCCTTAGGATTAACAAAATGTCTTGTTTTGGGGTGTTATCAATTTCCTCTTGATCACCTGCAATTGCATTGCCCAATTAACCGGCATGTCACATGATGCATGCCCCAAACCACCTATATAACACCGTATCTGCCAGTATATCTTCGACTTATTCAGACCAGTATTATCACAACTTTGATGTTACGTTTTTCCACAGTATGAATTCCAGTATGTGTTAAACTTGGATAACTGTTTTAGGGGTAGGAGAACTGGCTTCAGCAGCGTGGTAGGCTGGGAAGACAGAAACCAATCAGGTTTCAGTTTCTTTCCCACCTTCTGCACTCATCTACTGGCTTCTTTCATTGCTCAGTGAAATGGAGAGTAAATGAAATTGTTTCCCTTACTCCCTTGTTCTTTGAGAAAATAAAGTTTAGAATGTCTTTTCAAGCCTTCCCAATAGTCTCCTTTGTCTTTTTTATTTTCTTGCCTCAAGGAACAATGAACTGAAAAATGATACTAATATACATATCTGTTCAGAAGTAAATCACATTGTCTTCAATGGTGCTTACTCCTGCAAAAGTTAACACCAGAAAGGAAGAGCTACTTTGATTTTTGGAAAGAAGCTGTGAATTACCTTTTAAAAAGTTAACTCCATTTCACCAGCAAATGTATGTATTGGATCATGGTTCTTAAATAAATAAATAAATACAAGAAAGAAACTTAAACGGTCATCCCCCCTGCAGACTTTTCCTTTCCAGATCCTCATATTTGTCTCACAATTGCATTTGTCTGTTAACATAAGATTACATTTCCAACACAATGGAAAATGAGCTGTATTAATTAGCATGTGCTCCAACAATGAAAAATGCATTTTGCATAAATAAAAGGACAGCACACCCTGATACACTGAAAGTGTTCTGGTATAGTTTAGCCCTACTGCCATGGAAGGATGGTCTGGAGAGACCTTGAGACAGTTATTTAGATACAACTGAAGATCTATAACAGTAATGGAAAACCCAAGCACTATATTTAATATATACTGTGCTGAGTTGAAATGTCTGTGTTTACAGGCTGGAAAGTTGGAGGCAGTTCAGCAGTTGTAGAGAATGAACAGCAGTATAGTACTGGGGAAGCTTACTTGCAGCTACTGCATTTCTATGTGCGGTTGAATGCCATTCATTTTACATTAAACAAGAATTCAGACTGAGTGTAGAAAATACCAACCTCACTCTGGTTTGGCTTCCTGTCTATACCATATTGATTACCTTTACAACTGAATCAGACTGGTGATGAGAATTGCATTTTAACAACATTGGAGAGCCACATGTTCCCATCCTTTCTGCACACTCAAGCCACAGAAATTTACTAGATGTATTATTTTATAATGTGTATAGTATTTCATAGAGTAGAATAAAAGAAACTGAAAGTCTCAAGGAAAACAATTATTGGTAAGCTTTAGGGTTGTATTATTTTAAGAGGATGTTTCTTAATCTTTAGAGTAGTGAAGCTATCTAGAAGGAAGAGAAAGATAACGCCCGGAGGGGAAGGGAGGGGAGGGGAGGGGGTCGCTTTAATCTATTGAGCTTCAATTTCCCTTGCGGGGCTTCCTGTTCTCTCGAGACCAGGTCTAGAGTGCCTTTATCTGGCACTGGGCGACCGAGACAGATTGGGGATTCTGCTGGTGTACTGTGCACCCTTCTGCCCATCAGACTCCCTGCCTGAACTGATGGAGATCATCTCAGACCTGGTGTTGAAGACCCCCAGGATGTTGGTCCTGGGGGACTTCAATCTCCATGCCTAGACTGTTCTGACCAGGGCAGCTCAGGACTTCATAGCTTCCATGACGGCCATGGGGCTGTCTCAACATGTCATAGGCCTGACCCATGAACGTGGACACACGCTGGACCTGGTTTTCTCAACGGGGCAGGAAGAGGGTGATCTGAGGGTGAGCAATTTATGTCTGACCTCCTTGTCATGGTCAGATCACTTCCTTGTGAGGTTTGAGCTCGATGCCAGCCTTTCCCTTTGCAAGGCTGCAGACCCTATTGTGTTGGTCTGCAGAGCTGGATGGATTCCTGAAAGCTCTAGGGGAGTTTCCGGTTGATAAAGCTGGCGCTCCTGTTGATGCTCTGGTTGAACTGTGGAATGGGGAAATGGCCAGAGCTATTGACATGATCACTCCTAAGCATCCTCTCCCATCCAGCAGAGCCCATTCATCCCCTTGGTATACACCTGAATTACGGGTGATGAAGCAGGTTGGGAGACGTCTAGAGTGTAGGTGGAGGAAATCACAGGATGAATCGACTGAACACACTTACAAGCTCATTATCACGAGCTGGATTCCACTAGTGATTCACATCCTCTAGGGGAGGTGCCAATATCTTCATCTGGTCCGATATTATTGGATTAATATCAGTTATTGTGGCCTGATGATGTGGACAAGGTGCTTGGACAAGTACATCCCACCACCTGTTTACTTGACCCTTGCCCATCGTGGCTACTGACAAAAGCCAAACACGGGATTGGTGCCTGGATCCTGGAGGTCATCAACGCCTCTATGAGGGACGGCTGGGTGCCTGCCCCTCTAAAGGAGGTGGTATTCAGACAGGTCCTAAAGAAGGCGTCCCTGGATCCAGTGATGGCCGCCAGTTATAGACCGGTGGCCAACATCCCGTTTTTGGGCAAAGTGTTGGAACGGGTGGTGGTGGGACAACTTCAAGCACTCTTGGATGAGACTGACTATCTGGACCCATTTCAGTCTGGCTTCAGACCCAGGTACGGTACTGAATCTGCCTTGGTCACCCTGTACGATGACCTGTACAGGGAGAGAGACAGGGGGAGTGCATCCCTGTTGGTCCTCCTGGACCTCTCAGCAGCTTTCGATACCATCGATCATAGTATCCTTCTGGATAGGCTAGCGGGACTGGGAGTAGGAGGCACTGCTTGGCAGTGGTTCCACTCCTACCTCGACGGCCGATTCCAGAGGGTGGTGCTGGAGGACTTTGACTCTGCGACATGGCAGCTATGCCATGGAGTACCTCACGGGTCCATTTTGTCCCCCTTGCTATTCAACATCTACATGAAACCGCTGGGAGAGGTCATCAGGAGGCTTGGGCTGTGGAATCATCAGTATGCTGATGATACCCACCTCTACCTCTCTTTTTCAACCAATCCAGGTGAGGCAGTGGCTGTACTGAACCGGTGCCTGGCTGAGGTAATGGCTAGATGAGGGACAATAAACTGAAACTCAATCCAGACAAGACGGAGGTCCTGTTGGTGGGTGGTTCAAGCTCCTGGGTAGGTGACTTGGACCTTGTCCTAAATGGGGTTGCACTCCCTCTAAAGGACAGGGTTCGCAGCTTAGGTGTGTTCCTCGACCCAGAGCTGCCTTTGGAAGCTCAAGTGACCACAGTGGCGAGGATTGCTTTCCTTCAGCTTCAGTTAATCCATCAGCTGCATCCCTACCTGGAGGATGATTGCCTAGCACCAGTGACACATGCATTGGTTACTTCCTGATTGGATTTCTGTAATGCACTCTACATGGGGCTGCCCTTGAAGACAGTCCGGATACTTCAGATGGTGCAAAGTAGAGCAGCCAGGTTGCTGATGGGGACTGGGCGTTATTCTCATATAACCTCAGTCCTCTACCAGCTTCAATGGCTTCCCATCAAAGTCCAGGCTCAATTCAAGGTGCTGGTTATCACCTATAAAGCCCTTAACAGCTTGGGACTTGGATACCTGAAGGAATGCCTTCTTCCATATTTGCCCTCCCGATCCTTGAGATCAGCAGCAGAAGCTCTCCTCCAGGAACCCTCCGTGAAAGACATTAGGAGGCAAAGTACCTGGAGGAGGACTTTCTCTGCGGTGGTGCCCCGGCTATAGAATGCGCTCCCCAGAGAGGTCCACCTGGCACCATCGTTATTTGTTTTTCGGCGCCAGGCTAAGACCTTTTTATTTAAACAATATTTTAATAAATTTTAATATCATCTGTAGGTTATAATTTGCAGCCAGCATGAATCTGGATTTTATTTGTATTTGTATTGTGTTTATTCTCTGTAAGCCATCCCGAGGCTATGCGATGGGATGGCATACAAAAATTCTAAATAAATAAATAAGTAAATAAATAAAACAGCAATACTTAACATGTAAATGTCCTTCACTTAAAACAAATTTCATGATTTAGTAGTGTAATGGTCTAATGTGATTTCATGTTTTAATATACTGTCCATGAACCATAATTGGCAGCAAAAACAATTTGAATATGATCAGACACCTTAAGTCTGTAATGAAGCATAGTTACAATTTTTTTTTCAATTGCTCCATTCCATCCCAGTCACTCCCCTGAATAAAGATAAGTAGCCTTATGTGTTATGTGGAAGATTTAGAAAACAGATTAAAGTTCAGGTGCCTAACTTCTAACACATGTATCCACCTGGAAGACAGATTTTAATGAACCTGCCTTGCAACCTACGTAGGTGTTCCAAGAATACCTGTCAGTCAGTTTTAAGTGCCTTGAATCCATGATATCACTTCCAGTGGGGACCCACGACACAGCATCTTGTTGGTGATACTGCGCTAAAAATAGACTGCTTTTTTTTAAAAAAATCCACTTTTATTTTATCAACTTCTATTCTCCAAAGCTAAATAGGGCACTGGCTGATTATTAGTTCATTAAAATTAGAAATAATCTACTTAAAGAACAGAACAAGACACATGCAAAGTCAGAAACCTCCTCTCTTTATTTTGTGGACATTGACTGATCCTCCATTCTGACCTGATTATTATTTTAAAAATATTTATTCTCCCTCTCTCCCTCTCTCTCTCTCTCTCTCTCTCTCTCTCTCTCTCTCTCTCTCTCTCGGGATTCAACACATTATTTCAGGGTGAGTTGGAAGGAGTGGGAAACATGTTTTCAGATTGAAGATAAGCTAGCAAAAAACAGGTGGACCAGGTGGTAAGTCCTAAGAAATGTATCTGGCCTATAAATCAGAGATTCCCTACTTCTGCTCTAATCAGTGTAGGCAAAACTTATATTCTATAACAGTGATGGCGAACCTTTTAGAGACCGAGTGCTCAAACTGCAACCCAAAACCCACTTTTTTATTGCAAAGGGCGAACACTGCAGTAAAACCTGAATACTGAGATTTTAGTTTAGAAAAAACAACTCACAGCCTGTCCAAGAAGTATAGCCTTGGCAGTGCACTGACCGGCCATGAGAAAGCTCGGATGAGTAGCGGCTAATGAGTCACGGCTCATGAAGTCATCGCCTGGTGCCTCTACTCCTTTCTGAGCATGTGCATGGCCCCTATGTGTGCTGTTATCCAATGCTCAGCTACTGGAGCAATGTTGGGGCAACTTGGCTCACGTGCCGACAGAGATGGCTCTCCATGCCCACTGTGACTCGTGTGCCATAGGTTTGCCACCACTGTTCTATAATAACTGAACACTATGTTGGTAGGACTGTTACTACCATGCAAAAATTAATTCATGCATGAATAATGTTTGTTTACCACAACTAAAGTAACTAAATAATTTATAATAGTTCAAATTATACTGATCATTAATTAGTGACATTTAAAACAAAGTTTACTGTATAATTTACATGACTAGTCAAAAGTATGTGTCATTGATTTAGGTAGTGAACTTCCTAAACACTGTATAGGATTCCTGCTCCAACCACATTAGTTACATTGAAAATTTCTGGCATATTTTGTGTTACAAAGTATCCCAAACATTCTGATTTTTTTTGGTAAAGGGGAATGGTTTTCTCAGTTCTGGAGAAGAGCAAAATAAATTTGTCCAGTAGAATATTCAAGTCCTTTATCTCCATGTGAAGTTGCATTATTGAAATCATTATGCATAAACATATTGAAGATATGTTGTGGCATCCAGTATACACAGAACATCAGTTTTTGGTGAATTAAGCATAGCCTAAGATACATGAGGGACTGCAGGTGGCACAGTGGTTTAAACCACTGTGCTGCTGGGTTGGTTGATTGAAAGGTCGCCGGTTCGAATCTGCACAACAGGGTGAGTTCCCGTTGCTGTGTCCCAGCTCCTGCCAACCTTGCAGTTCGAAAGCATGCAAATGCAAGTAGATAAAAAGGAACCACTTCAGTGGGCAGGTAACAGCGTTCCGTGCACTTCGGTGTTTAGTCATGCCAGCCACATGACCACGGAGACTGTCTGCAGACAAGCGCTGGGTCCCTCGGCTAGGAAACAGAGATGAGCACCGCCCCCTAGAGTCAGGCATGACTGGACTTAATGTCAAGGGAAAACTGTTACCTTTTCCTTTAAGATACATGATGTCTTCTTATTGGACAAATGAAGTATTTCAGTTTATTATTCCAGTCTTGGTCAAGACCCTGTACATCATATTTATTGATTGATAATAAATATTTATACAGGTGGTCACCAGGTTATAAACATCCAGGTTATGAACAACCAATACTTACTGAACTGCCACAAACCCTATAGGAATATTTCTAGCAAAAAACCATGATTATCTCCAGGGAACTATGTGACCCATTTGGCAATCCATAGAGATATTCATGACATTTCACTAGAAAAAGAGTTTTGCTAGAGATAGTCATGGCTGTCCCTAGGGAATTACACAACATGTTGGGTGACACATCAGTCAGTGACTTCATAGTTCCCTAGTTCATGGAAACTCATTTCTTAGACCAAATGTTTTTACCTTCATACAACATGTTTGCCTCCATTTCCACATAAGCGCAGTGCTCCAGCAGGAATGGGAAGCTCAACAAATGTTCAGCCAACTCTGTCCCTCAGAAGATAATGAGGGGGTGGTAAGTCATTTTAAAGGTGCAAGTTATTTTCTATTAGGCTTACATTAAAATTAAAGATGGACAGACAATGAAGCTCAAACATAAATTAAGTGAGGCATAAGAGGCAAGTTACAACATTTTTTAAAATACTGTATACCTACACAGATACCTAGAGATTCTCTCTCTCTTAAGTACCTGTAGTTACTTCATTATTACTCTACTATTATCATTATTCTCCTTCATGGATCACTGCCTTGTCAACAAATCATGTTTAAGATGTTTTAGTGAATATAGAAGTGTTTCTTAAGTGTTTTATATGCATAGAAAGGTAAAAAAAATGCATATACTAAGACATTTGAATATTCAAGCCACGACCACAACTCATTGTGTTGTCCAAAGCTGGTGACAGTGGGTTGTATCCACTATTAACAAATTACTTAGGAATCACAGGCTGTTTTAGGATCGTAAATGATTTATGAACCATGTTTCACAGCCTACCATCGTTCAAATAAGTTACAGTGGACTACTTTATCAGGCCTGTTGTTTTCATTCTTTTCTCTGAAAATCTATTTTCTAGCATCTGATGAGAACTTCAACAGAAAGAGCTACCCAAATCTGTGGATGACTGCTTTCAAAAAGGCAGATTACATTTTGAGGATGATTTGGAAGTAAAGGAATTGAAAATGCCAATACCATAGTACCTTTATACAAATCTATTGTGTAGCCACACTTGTACATACCATGTAAAGTTCTGATCAACATGTCTCACCAAAGAGCTGAAATTTACAGAAAAGGGCAACCCAAAGATCAAGAGGCTAGGATAACTATTGAGGGAAGGTTACACTTTTGAGGCTTTCTTGCTTTGAAGAAAAGCAAGTTAGGAATGGTAAATATGTCGTGTGTATAAAGTGGTCAGAGAGATCTTTTTTCTTCTTCTCTCTTAATACTAGAACCTACGATCATTAAAGGAAGCTAAATGTTGAGAAATTTAGCACAGATCAAAGAATGCAGTTTACCAGCACATAACAAAACTGGAATTTTCTACCAAAAAAGGTAGTGGTGGACAATAGCACAGAAAGCTTTAAAAATATATCAGATCAATTGAAAAAAAAGCTATCTGGCTACTAGTCATGATAACTATGTTAGATAACTATAACTATCATTCTGTACCTCCACATGTACCTCCACTATCAGAAACAGGAGGTCTCTGTATGTCATTTGCTGGAGAACATGAATGGGAAGATACTGTCTCCATGTACTGCTGTGACATTACCAAAGAGATCTGGTTCCCCACTATCTGAGCAGAATACTGGATTAGATAGGCCTTTGTCTGATTCAGATTTTATTTTAATGTTGTGAGCTTATGCTATCCTATAACCTGCAAGCCTTCTCCCTAGTCCATATATGCACAAGAACGATTTTGTTAACTTGGTTCAGTGATAACAAAAAGACATCGTGCACATGGTCACAGATGGTTGTTGTTCAGCTGTTCAGTCATGTCTGACTATAAGCAATCCTATGGGCCAAATTTCACCACACTTTCCAATCCTGTGCCACCTCTTTCCGCTGAACTATGTTCTGGCCCGCATCCCCTTTGATGGATCTAATCACCTTGCCTTTTGGTGACCTGTTTTTTCTTGCCACTGAGCATTCCAAGTATTGTATCTTTTTCTAATGAACTTGGTCTCAAAAAGTGGTCAATATATGTGAGTCTTAGCTTTGTTATCTTCCCGAACAGGGATGTATCTGGTTTAATACACTCCAGCACCTCCTTGTTCATGACTCCCACTATCTATGGAATGTGCAGGAGCCTCCACCAACACCACAGTTCAAATGAGTCATTTTTTCTCTTGTCTAGCTTTTTCATCGTCCAACTTTAACAACCATAGTTTGCAATAGGAAAAACGATCATTCGGGCCAATCTGCACTTGGTTGCTAAGCTGATGTTCTTGTTTTTCCACACTTGATGCATGCTTGTCATTGCCATACAACCAAGTGAAATTTGTCCATTTCATTTCTGGACTACATTCACCGCTGCAAGTAATCAGTGATCCCAGGAAAGTGAATTCCTCTACACATTCAATTTCCATATTATCAACTGCTATGTTGATAATTTCATTCTGTTCAGTTAGCAAGATCTTCATCTTTTTGATGTTCAAAAGGAGGCTGAACTTCTCACTCTCTTCTTTCATTCTTTGGACCAATTGCTTTACAACTTCCTAGGTTTCTGAGAAGAGGGTTGTGTCATCAGCATATAGAAGGTCGATGATGGTTCTTCCTCTGATCTTTAATATGACTTTTGATTCTTCAAGATTCATGTTCGTCATGATTGCTTCAACATACAAGTTGAACAGAAAAGGGGAGAGAATACATCCTTGTCAAATTCCTTTCTCAAGCTTGAACCAATCTGCGTCCCCGTATGGTGTTCTTAAAGCTGCTTGCTGGTTTGTTTATAGTGACTGCACCAACCTGAACAGATGTGTTCGTATCTTCAGGTCTTTTAAGGCTTTCCATAATTTGTCATGATCAACGCAGTCAACGGCTTTTCACAGATACCCTCTTCTTATGAGTATTATTCATAGCTATTGAAGATTAGATCCAAAGGTTCTGATGTTCAAACTGAACAGTTCTTCTTTAAATTAAGCTTTGAACTTTAGACCATGTATTACCACATAATCAGCAACACTGTCTTTTTTCTTGATACATTCAGTGAGTTTGGATGCAGTCTTTGACAGGTGGTATTTTGTAGAGGTCATTAATTTTAAAGCACCTTTCATATTTGAAAGTATGCCCTCTTAAAAAAAGAGAGCAGATGGACTGTCATAAACTATATGGCCATTTTTATGTTTTGCCTTTCTAATATAATTAAGTGATCATCATAATATTTGCAGATATCTATAATAAACATGACTGCAAAACAGCATACAAAAGAAAAGTTTATCTGAATTTTCAAAAAAAAGAAAAAACAAGTATGTACAAAAGGAGATGGAAGACGTAATGCTGGATGGTCCTCAGAGTTTAGCAAAGTATATTTTTCCATTGGAGATTGGAATTACCTGTCACAGAATGCCAGATAAGAAACTGATAATCCTCTTTTGTTTTGAGACTGAGACCAGTAATCCCTGTTCCAATCTCCATTCTCAGATAATACACAGCCCATGGGCTGAATGCCCTCTCCCTGGTAATTTTTTGGACCCCTGCTACTTTTCTCCTCTGCTACTGAATTTGTCACCAAAAGGAGGGGCTGATTTCCCTTAGAAAGATGCTATGGTTTTTGTCACCAATTGGCAATATAGTAACAAAAAAATTAGTCTTAATGCTGGTTGGCACTGCTGTACACTGACTGAGGCGTTGTTTCTTAAAGTGGGCTGGCGTGTTTATGCAACCTCAATTTGCAATGATGTTGGAGTGGCTCTGGCACATATCTGTCCTCATAACTGGAATCTGCAGATGGCAAGGCAAACTCCTGTGGATACGAGAGTGCTGACACCTGAGATCCTTTCAGGGAACAAGATTCTGAGTCCATGGAAGCTTCATGATGTCTTTCCATTAATGAAATCTATTCCTAAGCTCTGCACTTTGTATCCTTCTTGGAGGACAAGGGATCATGGTCAAATATAGTATTTTGCACAATTTCATATGGCCTAAATTTATGGACATTTGGTTACAAAGTGCAAAGGCTTGACCTCTTTTACATACTCCTAGCTTCCCCACCACTTTAATATGTCAGGAAGGTTCTTAAGTTATCCTACAAAGGAGCTTTATTTTACAAATTAGGATTGGGTTTGAGACTTCAGAGAACAAGTGGGGATGTTGTGATAATTGACCAGGTTTGATTACTAACTTTGGTAGTAATCGTTCATTTAGTACAGTCAACTGGCTTAAGACACAAAGGACTTGGTCACACATAAGAAGAATGATTAAGAATTCCAAACCAAGAGCTAAAAATCACAGGAGGTCTAAGAGACAATAACATGTTTTTCCTCACCTGCTCAGACATAGATACCTTGAGAAAAAGCTTCAAATGGAAATCTAAAAATCAGCCTGAAAACATTCTCATGAGAAGATATATGATATGTTTTTAATTCCCTGGTGATGACTACAGTAAAACCAAAATCATATATATGACCATTTCTCCCTCACCAAACATTTGTCTGTAAACATCTGTCTGCAGCCAAATCTGACATAAGCTTTCATGGACACTATCTGGAAGCTTCTGTCAGAGTAAATTTGCTAGTCTTTAAAGTTCCACTGTTCCAACAGTATTCTTTGCTGTTTTTGCTGTAACAGAAATATACTGAAATTTCTTGAAATGTTAGTGAAGCTACCACAGCAAGTCTTTGAAGATTAAACATTAAAATGGGCCAATAATAAGACCTATATATATTGAGGCAGTGATTAAATGAAAATTAAATGAAGAATACAGACCAAATACTCTGCTTTGGAAGCCATATAAGCAATGGATTCAGTGAGCATAGTTTTTAAAAGAAGACCCAGTGACCTATAGTCCAGTGGTTGACACATATAGTTCTTTCAAGTTTATATGCTTTATTTTATGTTTAAATATAAGTATTACATTTCTGGTACAAAAAAGTATGCTGGATGGACTTCTGTTATCTTTGATCCTATTTGATTTAATTCCATTGTAATAATTCTAGTTCA